>NC_053417.1:18695205-18900205 GCF_016859285.1 Xiphias gladius | reverse complement strand
CCGTCCCATCTCCGTGTTCAGGGAGGCTGACGAGGATGAGAGTGGATTCATGTGTTGTGCCTTCTCAGCTCGCGAGCGGTTCCTGATGCTTGGGACGTGCACAGGGCAGCTCAAGCTCTACAATGTGTTTACAGGCCAGGAGGAAGCCAGCTACAGCTGTCACAGTTCGGCCATCACTCACCTGGAGCCCTCACGGGTCAGTAGGGAAAGCTACCAATACACCAGCAATTTTAGATTATGTCTAGTTGTTGTAGCTGCTGCATGTAATCTTACTTGTCCTCTAACATGTAAAATATATAAAGGTCCCCTCCACTTGAAAATGTGTTTTGCTTATTGGATGTTTGACCTTGACTGTGCAGATTCATGTACGCGTGTGAGTTTTTCTGATTCTTCTTCTGAAGGGGGAAAGTTTCCTTGTGCTCCTTGTGTTCAGTATGCAACATACACAAGTGTGATAAGGAAACATACACAGAGAATGGATTTCTCAGCGAAGCAGAAGACATCTTACATCCAGTGGTTCTAAAAAAAACAAAATATTTGCACGTTTGTATATTCTTGATTTTTATTTTTTGTATTATTATTTTTTTTTTTTCAAGAGGGAGAAGGAGTAGGTGTAATTTTAAGAATTTTTAATGAGGTATCTGAGCTTTTTTGTGGAAAACCCATATTAGACACATTGTAATTCCAAGCTGAGTCTGTTATATGTCGTAAAGCATGTCTGGAGGGAATCTTGAACCAACAAATTTTATATTTTTAGGATGGCTCTCTGCTGTTAACGTCAGCCTCTTGGAGTTACCCTCTGTCTGCACTGTGGGGCATGAAATCAGTGTTCATCATGAAGTAAGTGATGTTTGTACAGGAGATTGAATTCATATTTTTTCACCAGCTATATACAAAATGCATTCTTTTAAATAACAGTCTCAGATATTGGAACATCTGGAGTTCGAAATGGCCAGAAAGCACATATCACATGACTCCTGTCTGACCACAGACTATCGATCAACAGTTCAAATAGGGACTTGTGCCTTTCTGTGAGTCTGTAAATGTGGTCTCGTCCACCCAATGGTACAACAGCTTTATGTTGGCAAAAGAGGGAGCTGCCAAAAAAGGAGACGACATGCTGTTTAATTATGCACGCTAACAGCCTAGGGGCTGCAGTCTTCAGTTCATGGAACACAAGCACTTGGCTTCATTCATCCGCACAGTTTAACCAACGTAATACTGAGTCTCTGCCGACTGATTCCGAGTTTTTCTGCAATGTCTTTAAGTTTAAACTGTTCGGCTTTTGCAGTCATACTGGCCGCATGTTTTCGATTTAAATGTTGAAATATTGCTCTTGTTGTCTCCAGGCATTCCTTTCTGGGTGACCATTATGTGGAGTTCAGTAAGCTTTCACAAGATCGTGTCATTGGAACTAAGGAACATATAGCACGTGTACGTATGACAGCATTTTTTTTCTTTTTTTGAACATCACATTATGAAATATTAAACACAGAATAACTTGAAGTAAAATGGTGAATGCTCACATTCAGCTCTTCTCTTTGCCAGATTTATGACATCCAGACGGGGCAGGTAACTCTGAGTCTCAACAACCCAGACCTGGCTAACAACTACAAGCGGAACTGTGCCACCTTCAACCCCACAGATGACCTGGTACTGAACGACGGCGTGCTGTGGGACGTGCGCACGGCTCAGGCCATCCACAAGTTTGACAAATTCAACATGAACATCAGCGGTGTGTTCCATCCCAACGGCCTGGAGGTCATCATAAACACGGAAATTGTATCCTTGAGACTTAAATACTTGGGCTGATTAGAGTACAGTTCAGTAGGAGACATGCAGTTTTTGGAGCTTTTAAGCGAGTTTGTGCATTTTTTTTTTGACTGGTAAATAGTTAATTGAAGCCCAACTCATCCCTTATCTCTCCATGAAAAGTGTGAGGCAGTACAATGAGTGCATCTGTGTCTGTCGAATAGGTGGTACAAAAAATTTGTATATTAAAAAACTCTGAAATGTTTGTTTTAGTCCTCTGAATATACAGTTTACATCTGCTGCAGTGATTCATAGTTTAATTTACTGCTAAAAGAATTGCTAAAGTTGAAGGCTAAAAGTGATTACATTCAGGAGGTGCTTGTATCAGTGATAGAATGTGTTTTGCTCCAATGATGGGATGACTATTAAGCTTTTATTTCACTGCCAAACATTAAATATGTATTGCACTAAAAATTGATTTTACTACCCTGGAGCTGGTTTTAATCTCTGTGTAATTAAATTCGTAGCAGATTTAGTTGATACAAATGAAAAAGAATGTCATGGTCCTTAGCTTGAGTTTCAGTGGGATCTGCGGACCTTCCACCTCCTCCACACAGTTCCTGCTCTGGACCAGTGCAGAATAGTCTTCAACAACAACGGCACCGTCATCTACGGAGGTAAATACACAAAACCACTGCACTGTGAAATGTAGAGCGTTTGGCATCAAGCCTACATCTCACTCCACAGTTAGTGCAAGTGTGTGAAAAGTGTGTTTGAGAGGAAAGCTGGTGATTATGTAGCAAAGTGGGCATGTGTGTCTTTGGAGAGAGGTGTGAACAGAGCCTGTAAGGGTGTGTGTGTGCGCATTTGTGTGTGTGTGTGTGTGTGTGTGTGTGTGTGTGTGTGTGTGTGTGTGTGTGCGTGCGTGCGTGTGTGTGCGCGTGTGTGTGTGTGTGCACGCAGTTGATACCCCAGTCACTCAGAACCATATGGGCAGAAGGATCAGTGTTGGACTGGCACCAGACAGAACCAGCTGGTTCACGCCACCTCACTGGAAGAGAAGTGGGCATGCTGTAATGGCTCTGCCCATACAACACCACTTGAACCTTTCAGGAGCCAGAAACCTGGCTAACCAGCTTGCTGTGCACAGTGTTTTTTTTCTCTCTCCCACTTGCCGTGGCTCTTTTGTTTTTGCAGCAATGTTGCAAGCTGATGATGAAGACGACATGATGGAGATGCAGATGAAAAGTCCATTTGGTTCGTCGTTTAGGACCTTTAATGCCACAGACTACAAACCAATTGGTAAGGCTTTCTGCCCTCATCTCACTTTAATTGATTTTTCCTCAAAGACTTTCATGACAAGTAATTATTATACATGGATACGTTATATACTATACCCTGTAGTAGGTAGTAATCATTTTTATTTACTTTAATATTTTATCTTGCTACTTGTAACATTTTCAAAAGTTGACTACTGAAGTGTTCTTTGCTCTTCTCTCAGCCACTATTGATGTCAAGAGGAATATATTTGACCTTTGCACAGACACAAAAGACTGCTACCTAGCTGTGATTGAGGTAAATACTTGTCATCGGGTGGCTTTAAAATGCAATTATTTTTGCTTAGAGGTTGTGATAATTTTTGTATCTGTAAGAATATGAAATAATTTTCTTTCTGCATCTGTCTCATAGAACCAAGACTCAGTTAACACCGACACGGTCTGCAGGCTGTATGAAGTTGGCCGGCAAAGACTTGCAGAGGAAGAGGAGGAGGACGAGGAGGATCAGGTTCGTACTTTGTTCTTTTATCTTATGATAAAGTACGGCCTCTTTGGATAGAATAGGAATGAATGAAATGAAATCAGTGATAGAAATTAATTTGAACAAATGTCCTTGGTTGTCATCTGCGCACCAGGAGGATGATGATCAGGAGGAAGACGATGATGACGACGAGGACTCAGATGATGATGTCGATACGGATCCCCTTATCGCCGAGCTAGAGAACGAGAATGGCGGAGAGGATGAGGATGACGAAGAGGAGGATGATGGGAATGATGAATTCTCTCCCTCTGATGAGGAGGTGGCTCGTCTCCTTGAGGAGGACGTCGACGTCGGGGATGACGACGATGAGGATGACAATGACGAAGATGACTCTGATAACGACGATGTTGATCTGGATGTTGACAATGGTGAGCAGTGCTTCCAGTGAACTACATGTAGGGCGCCCATAGGCTCATATAAAGTCTTACAAGGTGTTGAATCATATTCGATCCAGGCTTTAAAATGTCTTGATTACATAATTTTTTGCCTTCCGTAATTCTTTTGTCTATAGGTTGATTTGTTTACTTTTTAACTTTCCTGGGCCCTGTGCTTTGTTTTGTGGATAACCAAGTTAGCTTTCACTGTTGGACTTTTCAGTTCTTCAAAGCTGCCATAAAATGTATCTGCAGATGTTTTTAGAGCCCAAGCCTGCAAAAATGCAGGTTTATTCACAGTTTGCTTGTTTATGACAAAGACCTTTTTAAGGTAAACCCCATAGCTGAAGTCATTTTCACATACAAATGACTTCATTCCTTAGAGCAGTGTTTCCCATAACTTGATTTATTTGTGGCAACATTGTCTGCCACATATTGATTTTTCTTTATTTTTTCTTTTTTTTTTTTTACTGTTTCAAATGGGTAAAATCTTATTTCTCCGTAGAGTTGCGTGCGGCGTGTTGATTGGCTCAGCCCCCCCCCCCCCAGCATGCAACTTAACATAGCACGCTGGTGTTCCGTACCCAGAGGCGTGACGTGCAGCAACAGCGTCAGCGTCTGTCCTGCCGTTCTCCTTTTCACACAGATGTCGATCCAGCTCTGTGACCACCCCCACCACCTCTGGCTTATTGCCGGAACAACTGTGCGCCCCCCCCCTTAAATTCCGTGTTTATACATTTTACACAGAAGGGCGAGGCGGAATTATGGCACAACATTCTCGCCGTGAACAAGTTTCTGTGAATAGCCCCTCCTCTCCGTGCACAGTCTGAATCATGATCATGCGCGGTAGGAGCGACTGTTGTTGGCTTTCCCCCGCAGAGAGGACGGCTAGCATAGTTGCTAATCAATATCAACTGCCCCTGCAGGTGGATAGCGTCAATGTTTATTCTCCAACTCTGACCCCGAATGTTTGCTCCCTCAGTCCAGATGATTACTGTAAAAATATTTTCCAAGACTCAAAAGGGCTCGTCCCGAGGAGGCGCACGGTCTGGACCGGAGGTATTAGCAAAACAGAGTGCCTAGCTAACTAAAGATAACACACACGGGGAAAGTCGCACAGTCCGACCACTGTGATTAGCTGCACCAATTCATTTGTGTCGAATATTTCCAGGCTTCAGCCAGTGCTGCTGTGGCAGCTGAAGCAACAGGAGCGTGTCAGTAAGGGATAGCTTCAAGAGAGGGTCAGAAAGAGAGAGGGATGTAGGAGAGGAGGAGGAGGACAGCAGCCAACATGCTGCTGCTGTGAGAGAGCCAGCTAGGGATAGCAGCAACAGGTGAGATTGACAGCAAAAACAGAGGTAGAGCTGTTTGTTGTTCAGTTATTTATATGTCACAAAGTGCTTGGCAATTTAAATATTTGCAGCGGAGCGCCTTATATACAGTATTATTTAATTAATTTAGGGGAACTGCCACCACAAATAGAACCGAATTTTGTGAGAAACACTGCTTCAAGGGATGATGATTGTAGATGAAAACCTTTGGGTTCTTGAGAAAACCTTAGAATCAGTTGGTTTTATTTAATTTTCATAATAAAGAGTTAAATAAATACTGTATTGTACATATGATAAAATACATAGTAAAATAACTTAGGTACCCTTATCAACCCTAAAAAAGAAAGACATGAACTCAGGTAAAACTTTTCTGAATGTTAAAAGACATCTGACATTATTGACAGGGTTTTGTCATTTGAAGGCTAAAATTTATTGATTGCATGTGCATCATAAGTACAGACTTTATTTACAAGGATTTCAACAATTTATTTTTAACTGGAATACGTTTATAAACTAAAGGTAAATTACTTTGTGTACCAAAAACTATTCACTGAAACTATTAAATTTGCTTAATCAGAGAACACACATCACTTCTGGTATAACTGCATTCACCCAAAATAACTTGTTGTATAACAGTAGTTGAAGTGTGTAAACTGGAAGAGCGCAATTTAGAACAAATTAACACCAGAAACACACATAAAATGAGACTTGTGTCCGAGAATCTGTTGCCAAAGTGCATGCTCGGAGGCTTCCCCAACACACTCCACTCTACTCCAAAGAGTCTCAGGTTAATGATGCATCAAGGCTGAATTTTGGTCCAGTTTCTGTGTTTTCATGCTTGTCTGGTCACTGTGAGGAAATGTCGTCCTTCCCGGTGGAATTTAAAAACTGCTGAGTTTGTGTATTTCGGATGTTGAGAGAGTGAGTGACAGAGAAAGCATGAATTTGCAAAGAAAAAAGTCGATGTTGTGCTCTTTCGCATTATGCCAAAGCTGCTCTCTTTTTGCCTTTTTGGCAGTTTTCCTACTTACCCACTGACCTCTACAGCACCACGTCTCTGTATCCCTACATTTCTAAATCTGTATTTGTCTATTGCACAAACAGACAGTTCCGACAACTCTGACCTTGAGGATGACATCATCTTATCCCTGAACGAGTGAGGAGCCTTCGGCATCTGGGACCGAGGAACCAGACAACGTGTCAAGACTTCTGCCTCTCAGACTTTGGACCTGCAGAACAGGAGGCAAGAAAAGAGGAGAATATCAGCAGATAAGGTGGGAGATAATTTTGAGCACTGCCAGTTTGAAACAGTAGGTGTCTGCACACTTTGGGAGTGACAAGACCAAGGAAATTGACCTACTGGTGGGCAAAAATGATTGTATATGATATAGTTTTATAAAAACAAAAGTGGGCTTGATGATGATTGGAAAGGCCATTGTGTAGATGCAGTGAAGAAAAGTTTTATATTTTATCACATTAGCGGCTCTTTAAATGAACCTCTTCATTTGATATGGACTCACTCACTTTGTAAGCCTCTGTTTGGCCGCGGATTAGTCTTTGTAGGGGAAACGGCTTACACTACAGGGCTATGGGTCTCCATTCGTATGGCAGAGAATACATTGCCCTCTCAAGCTTGTACTTCAACAGACCACCTGGAATAATCACAAAAACATACTAAAGTATTGAATTAGGCAGCTAATGTAATGCACAAACATGTTGCCAATGGTTCATGAAGCGTCAACCCCACTTTCAGGTTTTACCTCACCATAAACCAATGACCAAAACGCCACAAACAGCAGTGCCATTTGTGAACATCACCTCCTGATTTCATCATGTAAATAGAGAAATTAATCAGCTTGGTGCTCTTGAATTGCCGAAGAAACCATAACTAGTCAGCACATGACAGACATACTGTATAGAGGCTTCTACAGCACTCTACCATTGTGTTATTTCACATCCCTATGTTGAGCCACGCATGAATTTGGGTTCAGTGGATGTTTATTAAAAAGACTGTGCTGTCTGGTGAAACTTGGTTTTATGTAAGAAAACTGAGGATTTATCACAGTGACTTTGGTTCAGGACTGATACTATAGTAAACTCCATTCAATTGAATCTTTGTCAATCTTGAAAGAGAGCTTAAAACATTGGAAATAGGTGATCACAGCAAAATCCAGCAAACCATAATCTTTTCAGTGCATGTTTCCTCTGATTGACTGACAGGAAACTTCATACTCTCAGCATTGTGAAAACATACTTAGCACTTGCACACTTTGTGAAAGCAGTGCAAACATTGCAGGATTTTCTCATGTTTTTGCCTTGTACCTATTCATTTTACCTGTTTTCTTTTGCAAAAGGAGACTTTTATTTGAGTTTCTTGAGACAATTTATGTACAGCTTGTATGTATCTAAAGTATTTTTACTATAAATAAAGCTGCAAACTTAGTTTTGTGTGCTTCTTTAATGAATAAGCCTTTACAGCAGAGGTTTCTTAAAATGTGTGTCTTTTTAAAAGGGAAACTGGTGCCAAAAGCAGATCAAATATCAAGATCTGATTTACACACAAACTTGATCATCATATTAGGTCAACTGCAAGCAAGGAGCTTACCTGTGGTTTGATAGAACATAGGTGATCTTTACTGATGGCCCCATAGAGAGTTTAAAATATTAGTTTTTAAGTAATTAATTGATTAGTCTATTTAATTAACTGAATAATTTTTTTAATCATTTGTAAAGCAAAAATTGAAAATGTTTGCTGGTTCCAGCCTATCTCGTGAGGATGTGATGCATTTCTTTGTTGCACATGATACGAAACTTTAATTTCAGACTGGGTTTCAGACTGCTGGTTGGAAAAAAGACACTTGAAGACAGGCATTATAACAGGCAGTTTGAACTATTTTCTGACATGGACAAAACAATTATGAGAAAATAATCTGCAGATTAATCCTTGATGAAAACAATTGTTAGTTGCAGCCCTAGTCTCCGATCAACCTCCCTTTTAATAACCAAGGACCACAAGGTTCTGTGCTTGGTCTGCTATTTTTTTTTTTACAACTTACATAAACAGTAGTATTACTCTACCACAGACGTATCCCTTTTTATGCAGATAGTACAATCTTGTATGCACATCTCTTCTCCAAATCAAGCCATGTTTAGATTCCTCCATCTCTGCATAACCTCAAACGTACACTGAAATTCAAGTTATTCAATTTTATATTAAGTATCTAGGAATTTGGTTTGATAGGAGTCTTTTAAACCTCATGTGCTTCACATTCTGCCACAGAGTGTGAAGATAAAAATTAGTTTCCAATGTCAGTATAAAGTGTGTTTTTCTGTTGAGGACAGAAAACTATTGTGCGATTGACCATCATGTCTGTGTCTGACTGTGTAGATATCCTGTACTCTCATGTTGCTCATTCCACCTTATTGGCAACAAGATGAGAACTACACACTACTACTATTGTTTGTAAATGTATCCTACTAAAGCCTCAGTATATCACATTTTTTCCCAAATTTAAAACTACAGTTCGTCAGACCAAATCTTAGAACTGGCCAACTCTTGATACCTCACAGGTAAGTCCTGAACTGGAGCTTTTTGCCAGTACTTGGCACCATGTAAATGGAGTGAAAAAGACAGGACTTTAAAAGTTGAAAGTCTCATATCACTGGATGAATTTAAAATTTAAATTTTGAACATTTTATAGATGTCTGTGTCTGTGTATATGCCCGTTTCTGTGTGACTGGCTGTGTTTTGTTGTGTGTGTTTTCTGTTTTATTTCCATTTCTTCTGCAGCACTCGGGTAGGTTTCCATAAGAGATCTTGATCTCATTGAGGCTACCTGATTATTATGAAGGTTATAATAATGTTACATGTCATGCTTTTTTAAAAGTTTATTTTTATTTGGAAAAGACAATGTCAAAGGAGATATAAAAAGCAAAAAGCTCTTTCAGTTTTTATATATATATATGTGCGTATGTGGGTATATGTATATGTCTATATTTGTGTATATCTGTGTTTATATGTGGGTATATTTGTGTATATATAAGTGTGTGTGTGTGTGTTTGTGTGTGTGTGTGTGTGTGTGTGTGTATATATACGTGTGTGTGTGTGTGTGTGTGTGTGTGTGTATGTGTATATATATATATATATCACTGTAAAAGTATATGCAAAAGAGGAGGCCATTAGAAACAGCAATAATAACTCAACACCTCAGACTTCAGGTAAGCTTCCAGTCATCCATCGTCACCAACAGAAGGAATATACATATCCATTTATACACTCATGCATACACTGCGTGTTTATATCTACTACATACACATCTGTACTCGCCCATGTACCCACAGGTTTGCGTTTACATCCCAACATGTACATACGTGCACTTCTGCTCCACTCCGTAACCAGTGTTCCAATTTAACGTTCTTCCATACTGTATACATAAGAACCAAGGGATCTTACATTTCCGCGATTCCCATCATGAAGAGGAAGGAAGAATGAAACATATGTGGAATCAAATTAAGTCCGCTCATACTGGGGTTATAACTTCGATCCATTCCTTCCAAATTTGATAGAATTTGTCTTTTTGGATCGTCGAAGAATAAGTAAACTTTTCCAAGTTAAAAATTTCAAAAATTATTTCATACCAAGCTTCTAATGTACAGTTGGTGATGCTGAATTAAGCCAATTTCTAGTGGTTGGTTCTTTTACTTGCCACCAAAATGGCCTGCAGCACCTTTACATCCCTCCTGTTTCAAAAGCAACATGCAACCCAGATAAAGGGTCTAGAAGTTCAGAGGTATTTGACTCTTTAATACTGTGTTTTAATATGTGAATTCTGTCAACAGTATGCCTCGACTTTAATTACCAGTAAAGTTAGTTTTGGCAAATTATTGCGATGTCCAGTAAGATGAGATTACAGTTTCCCATGCTGCTTTCAAGTGGGAGAAATGATGCAAGAAATTGAGCTAAGAGACAACCTGCCAAGGAAATTCTGCATTTGCATTAACTCTTGAGTAGCAGCCGAGGTTAAATATATGTATTGGCTCTGCTATACTTTTGTAGAATGTGAATAATCACATTTTTAAGACTGAAATGTTCCTCAGGGTGTTTTCTGTGCCTTACATTTCCATAAAGTGACATCACTGAGGTCTCTGGATTGCTGAATTGTGCACGCAGGGATTTGCCACTAAATTTTCCTGTGGCCTCCCCCACAGTTAACAATAGAACACATTAAAATTCTCACCAGAACTACATTAACAGGGATCAAATAAATCCTTAATTTTGTGTTTGTGTGTGTGTGTGGCTGGCTGGCTGGCTGGCTGGCTGGCTGGCTGCAGATGCACGTCTGTCCATGTGCACAAGGGGCACTGAGTGCATTGAATGTATGATCCCGAGGAGTGTAACGAGATAAGCGTGTGTGTTTCTGTGATGGCAGCTGATGGATGAGATGGTGGGACATGCTTCTTATTACCTCCTCGACTGGCTCCTACTGTCTGCCGGCTTCGGGAGCGTTGAAACACATGGCAGCCCTCACTGTATTAGGCAGTCCCTGTTTGCAGTGGACCAGTGTCTCCTGCTCACAGTGTTGATCACAGCAGTAGCTAAATGTGGCCATGGCACTTAAAAAGTAAATCATTGTCAGAAAAATGATAAGTGCATTTAAACTCTTATGACCATTTAAAATATCTGTTTTGCTTCGTTTTTTTCCATTTGCATGCAGTAGTGTCCCTTGAGCACATTCTCTGCAAGCATGATGGAAGCTTATAATTTGTTAGATTTTATTTTTTTGTCACATGTTTATTAGCTGGGATGCATATTTCGCTTATAAAACACCCCACACGCCTCTAGCTTTATGTATGCGATTGGAATACCGCCCACAGTGTTCCACTTGAAGTAATAGACAGATGGGAGTCAGTCACGGCGTCGCTGTGATGGAGAGAAATTACCCCACTGGATACTGTCCTCCCTCCCACACTACCTCAAACTCACTGGACGCTCAATATTCACCAAATCATGCTGTTTTTATAGTCATGATTGCCTAGTCTATAGGACAAGAAAGCCTAATGCTCTGAAAAGACCACACATGCAGTGAGCGATGGGTGAGATGCTGTATGGTAAAAATTTTTAGGGATGAACGCATCAGATATTCATCTGGTTTAACACATCGGCTCTTAAACGTGTGTCGTCTTCCGACAGCATGGAGGAGTTAAAATGTCCAAGTCAAGGTCTGGGCGAGACAGCCCGGCAGAGGAGCATTTTCAGGGTAAAACATAAAGTGTTCCTGAAAGGCTCACCAGTATTAGGCCGTGCTTGCTGAACGTGTTCTGTGCCGTATGGTGGCCTAAAGTCTTGTGCCATTCAGCCATACTGAAGTAATGAGAGGGTCATACCGGTGGATTTGAGTAGACTGTGACTCCGCAGACTTAAAGCCTCACAGCTGAGTAATGTGTACGGTGTTCGTCATTGACCCACAGACTAGTTTAACGGCAGTGACTCACCTCAGAATAAACCGGTGTGCGATAAACCCACACGTTGGTACTTTGTGCACGAGTCTCGACTGAATGCATTGCATCAAATATACTGTACATCATTACAACCCAAACCAATCGGCCCTCACTCAAACTGTTTCCTCTACGTTAGTGAAATCTGTGCGATCTGAGTTTGTTGACTTCAGGGCTGCAGCTACCACTGAGAACACACAAGGCATGTCCTTGTTTTTTCACAACTATAGTTTCAGACTCCTGGAGGCAATTTACTTTCTACAATTAAAAAAAAAATACATAGTTGGTATTTTTAAATGCCAATTACAGAATATTTTGATTCAATATATTCATTTTTTGACTTTTTGAGGCCTACAAAAGATTAATAAGTACATAAATAAATAGTTCCCTACTTCTTCCCCATTAGAATTTTGTTTCCAAGAAGTTCGAGGCTTTGAAACTGCATTTAAACCTTCGTGTGTGGAATTAAAATGATTAGAAAATATAACAGTTAACAGAATGAATCACATATCAAAACAAACACAAAAAGACTTAGTTCGAGGGACTGAGCTCAGCACTTGATATGAATTCAAACATGTACAGTAAAACGCTGCTGCGGTATGGAGGACTAGGTCTAGTGGGAAATCCACGTCAGTCAATTTCGAAGGGGAAATTGGCCGTCGGTTAGGAACCGGTGGCATCTCATCCGTGTGGGAGGTTGACCGCACTATGACAAAGCATCGCGGGTAGTGGGTCTGTTTCTTTGAAACGACTCGACCAGGAGGTGCTTTCCCCACATGGTCCGGCCCGGCCTGTAACACCGGGGGCTACTTCACGGCCAGCGGCACGCAGAGCAACACATTCGGCCAGAGGAGGCAGACTGCCAGCCAGCCAGCCAGCATCCTAGCAGCAGAAAATGCAGTTTGTGTTTGTGATGGATGCAACTGCCATGCAGAGAGAGAGAGAGAGAGAGAGAGAGAGAGAGGAGAGAGAGAGAGGGAGAGGGAGAGGGCGCATATATTTGCAAATGTTTGACACATCAGTGTTGACAAAACGAGTCATGTGACGACCATGAAGATGGCGCAGCTTATGGTTTAGTGCAGTTTTGCCAGTATTTGCTTGCGCCGGCTCGACAGTTCGGATCGGTGAACAATATCGCGACCCATTACCTGCTAATTACCGACCGACTCTGCGCGTTCACGCCGGCTGAGCAGCCTATTGTGGATCGGCTGGACTTAAGCGCGATTGGCTGGGGTGTGTGTGTGTGCGTGTGCGTGTGTGTGTGTGGGGGGGGTGAGAAACAGAGAAAAACAAAGAAATCAAATAAATAAGCTTCGAGGAAAAGAAACCTTTCTGTTCCACTTGAAATGCGGTTGCCACAACAGCTTTTTTGGAGAGCAGAAAAACCCGCTCAGCGTGTGCGTGCGTGCGTGCGTTGCCCGTGTGGCTGCGCGTGTGTGCGCGCGTTGCTTTAGGTGGACACGGAGACTGCATCAGACTGGAGACACACGCCGGGACATAATAGAGCGGAGATATTGAGGCTTTGATGGTCCTTCCTCCCCCCTCACCTCCCCCTCCCCAATACCTCCCCCCATCCCCCCACCCCCCCACCCCCCCCTTGCACACACAAACGTCAGGGTACTGATTCCGGCTGAGACATGTAGTCCCATGTATGAGCAGCCAGGATAATTTGTAGCCCTCAGCTCTGATTTTTTTTTTTTTTTTTTTTTTTAGCAGCATCGTCTCACGGTCTCGACATAATGTGGCTTGCTCTACCGGAGGGAAAATAACCAAATATGTGGATACCTACAGAGGAGGAGAAAATCGGAGTTGGTGAGTCAATTGCTTCCTTTATTGTTAATTTACGACGTTTGGCTTCTGGCTTCTGAATTGACTTTAGTCATACAGCGTTGGGACGGCACTTTGTGCATCAGGAACACCCAAATATTTGTTCATCGATACCTCGCGCAGGCTACACTGCCCATTCCCACCCCTGTTATTATGGCCATTACACCCAATGAAAAACACATACACTTCTAATGGCTGATGTACGCGGCCAGTGACTGCATAGAAAGGGGAAATTGCGTGGGATGATACAGCCCACAACCCACCACCTTTAAAGATGCTATCGGAGTCTGTACACAGCCGCGGGCGGTGCTTTAAAACAAGTTCTTGCTCTTAGTTTTTTTTTTGGGTTTTGTAAAAACGTCAGTGTAGCATTATATCCTTTTCTTTTCATAAGCGTATCTGGAAAGGGGGGGGTGGGGGGGAGTTTGGTGGGGGTGGGTCGATTCGTGTTGAAACCACAAGGGGGCATCGTGACTGCGTACCTCCAACAGGTGTAGGCTGGAGTGAAACGGGAGTCTACCTGTAGACGGAAGACTGCCCGACTGCTGCTGTTTGCTGCTGTTTGCCGCTGCAGTGACAGGGACTGCGCTGTGCCCCACTCTGCACTTCCTCCCCTGCGTGTGTGCACTTTGACCTCTGGCAAAGAGGTGAACGCGCGGGATCAGCAGTGCTCCAATCGGATCTCAGGAAAGACAGCGAACGTCAAAACGAGCTGTGCAGAGTCTGTCGGGGGGAGAACATACGAGCACTATAGACCGACCGCTGAGCCCCACTGCCACGGCAAGAGCGTCTATAGCGTAGGATTATACTACAGAGGGTTTTCATTGGCGGAATGAGTCATGTCCAGATGCTCTACAGCTTGTTACTTGCAGGGCTACTCACGCTGGCTCGCACATGATACCCACACGCATACACACGCCCACACACACACACACACACACACACACTTTGTTTGGAGGCATTACATTTGTCATGATCGTTTGGTCAAGACCGCGGGCTGAGCGCGTCCCCCGTGCTGTCCCCGCTTCTGGCGGCCGCAGAGCGTCCGGCCGCCCGTGCCTTCGTCCGAATCACCGCAGTTTTCTTTTTTCAAGCGCACATACCATCGTGATGGGGGCAGTGAGAGGGGAAAGCGGGGGTGGGGGGGGGCAGGCTTGTGTGATGAAGCAACAGCTCGGCGCAGCCTCCGCGTCGGTCGGCGAGGAGTCACCCGGCGCTGTCCGCGGTGCTGGAATGCGGGGACGCGGAGCTCCCGTGTACCTACACCAGTACATTACTGTACCGGGTCACAGCAGCCCAAACGACTCTAGTCGCCCCGAGCCTCCGAGAACGCGTTGACGGGCCAGGGCCAATGTTTCCCCAGCATCGCTGTAGATGCCCACGCTGCAGGCCCTGCTAAGTTAACCGGCAATACAGCCCCCGTGGCCTGTCATCATTTGTTCCCCTGCCTCATCCGTGTCATTAGTGGCACTATTTTTCACATTTCCCTATCTTCCTGACTTATTTTGTCATTGCCCGTAAATTGTCTCTCACCAATATTACCATACACCGATATGAAACAGAGTTGTGGTCTATCACCAGCCAGTCAGGCCTTTCTTTTTTCTTCTTTTTTTTCTGTTGGGTTATCTTAATGAGCTCCGTCTAAACAGGAAACAGTTGGAGACCACCTCATGAAGTGTTAATGCATTTCTCAGGACCGCTGCCTATTCATTATTTTGTTCTTGGTTGTGTTTATGCAAGAAATAATGTTAGTTTGTAAATCACTTGCGGAGTGGTAGCAAAGGCCGGCATTGCATATACTGTTGTGCTGCCCAGCTCTTTCCACTCTGGAACTGCAACTGATGATAATTTGAATTGCTAATTAAGCTATAATCACTTGTTTTGTTCCTCGTTTAATAATTTGTCTGTAAAATGTCAAACGTACCCAACATTAAATACTCATTATGCAATAAAAAAAAGTTAACTGTGAGGTTGTAAGTTTAAAATATTGGAATTTCAACTGATAAATGACTAATAGATTTTCAAGTGTATAACCATTAATTCCCTAATCAAGCGTCGTTCCAGTATTCTTGATATCATTTGGTTCTGTAAGTTCAACTTTTTTCATTCTGTTATTTGCAAATGAGTCACTGATGGATATCTCTCATATAAGCAGCAACATTGAGAGAATTTCTCTACACTTTTATTGGAAAGAGCTCTGACTGTAAGTCAGTACCTGCCCACACGAGAGAGAGTGAAATGAATCAGCTGGCTTCATCTGTGGACACAAGGACGTGACTCAGACACAAACTACTGTAGCAGTATGTAAAATGATAATCAAGCCGACTAGGCCACCACAATCTCAAATGGACAACTCTGGGATCAAATGCGATCGTAACAGAGCAAACGAGTTATTGTTCAACTCAGGGTGGGCTTAGAGGGATCATTGTAGCCCACGGTAGCATTTCTCCATACTTTTGGCCATGATTTTAGCCCTTCAAAAAAATCTCCGAATGAAAGTTGCTCAGCCTCATTTGGGTGAGCACCTCTTGGATTCATCATGGGCAATGCATCTCAAAGGTTATTGGTACTGCAGTTTAATGGGGCTTCATTGACATGCACACCAGTACAATAAATATATGCATTTTTGCCTGTGTGACCGTCATTTTCATCGTCTCGCAGCTACACACAACACTGCATTCTGGTAGACTACCAAGATTTCTGTGACACTGACTTGATATCAGATATGGTAAAATGCCCCTCTGCCTGTGTGGCAGAAATCCCTAGGTTAGCAGGACTTCACTGCAGTAATGTGTCTGAGTAAGTGAGTGTGCATTCAAGTCGTGCCGAACAACATGACTCAGTGGGCGAAGCCCAAAGACCGTTGTGTAATTTTGAACGTTGCTCGATCTGGGACAGGACTACTCAAGCCAGGAAAGCAGGACCTTCATGGTCTGCATCCTCGCATTGCATTACTGGAATGGTTTCAGGATGCATTCAGTGAAAGCTTTTCAGCCTCAGTTATGCCAGTTGTGATTGAGACTGGAACTAAAAGGACTAAGAAAACCCAAGAAAATAAGTTCATTTCAGTGCTGTGGTTTAGATGAGCACCATGTCCTCTTAATAAAATGTTCCTCAGTACAGGGGTGCCATTAGCAATCAGTTGTTTTGGAGAAAAAAAAAAACACAGCAGACAATTTATAAGCCATAATTGTGTTTACTGTTGCCATGGCAGGTTTTTGATGACCTCTCCCCTTTCTCTGCAGAATATTTCTCCCGTGTGGGTCATTGTACAGTGAGGTAGTGCATGTGTGTCTCACCGATTCTAATGCAAGGTCACTGGGCCATACATGCTCGGTTTTGAGCTTCATTATATCACATACAGCCATAAAACCTTTTTGTAATACACAACAGCATGTACAGTATGTACACTGAACGGTTGCACTAGTCCCACTTCCTCCATTGTACAAAAGAACAATACATTTTGCCACAGATAAAGCACACATCTGTCTCGACATTTCTCAGGACACAGGAAAGTGACAGGTAAATAAGGGAAACAGGTCAAAGGTGAGACTCAAACAAAAGTACCTTACACTGATGTCCCACAGAGTATATAGTGAAATTATTGCTTCTGGACTGCATATGTTATCAGTGGATTTGTTGTCAGTGCAAGTTAAAACTGTAGCTACCAGATACATAGTAAATGTAACGTGAACATATTCAAAACTCTGAATGGTATTACAGTTTGCTAATGCGATACGCGTGTGTGCCTGTGATACAAGGCAAACCTCTCAACATAGATAGTGTTCATGGTGCTACAGCTCTCTGTATTGGCAATGTGGAGAGCTCTGAATTGCCACATTTACCTGCAATCATCGCATAAAAGCCCCTTTTACACTGCAACACTGCAGGATTCAATCAACAAGCGAAGGTGGGGGTTGTCAGTGTTCACTCATAGGCTTCCTATTTAAGAGAAAAAAATCTGTTCCCACATGATATGACCACTCTGGTTATATTAGGCTTTTTTCCTACGCACCATGGGTGGCAGCACTGCTGGTGAAGAACAGCGAGTTAGAAAATAATAACACAACAGAGAGAGAGCAATATTAATTCTCACACAGGCTGTTGAAATGATTTTAAAACTTATTTTACAATTGAGCAACAGATTATCTCTGGTTCACTGAGTCTAATGTTGATTTTAAACTATGGTGCTTGATACTCACTGAGTGATTTCTCCCCTTGTGATTCTTGGTAACAGGTGATCGGTGTGACACCATAGATAGGGTCAGCTTGCTGGGCTTGAATATTATAACTTTCTGCATAAAATAACACGGGAATATTGCTTCTTTTGTCTTGTAAGAGCTGGTGGTGGTGGTGACCAGGTGCAGTTATGGAAAATCAACTCCAGCTTGTGTTCTCACTTCACGCCAACACAGAAAATTAGTAGAGAATGTTGTGTGGTTTGAGTTTATATTTTGCCTGTTGATAACACAGAGTAACTATCCACTCTGTTGTGATGAATCTGATGAACCTGTTTAGTTTATTAAATCTAAAGCATTTAAAGTTCCCCTCCAGACACATTTTAAAGAAGGTAAAAATATTCTGCTGTGATTAATATTTTGCTTAACATGGTTTTCCCACATAAAAAGTTAATGTTTATGTTTGAGCCACAGTCACACCCAGACTCAGACGAGGAGTCTGTTGTGCACCAAAATTGTCAGAATGGTAGTGTAGTTAGAATCTAGTACTTGTTTATGTTGTTTGGGAGCTTGTTAGCTCTTAACTGGCAGTGGCTGACACAACGTGAGTGGTTGTGCTAATGCAAACTCTAGCTCTCAGTACTGACAAGTTCCCTCTGCGCTGGAGGTTTCAAGTTTCTTTTGCCCCATCCTGCAAGTCGACGGGATTGGTTTCTTAGTTATGTGATGTATGAAACCAGGGCCGTCTGAATCCCTGTTTTTTGAGACTGTCACTGGTGCACTGCACTTCCAAAGTGGAAATACTCAGCCATGGTGTTGACTGCTTATTTTGCTCGAGATACGTCTTGTATCATGTAAAATACACTAAACACAAGATTAAAAGCTTGATTTTACTGGTAAGTGTTTTTAAAGTCAACACATGTTTTTCTCAAATTATTAGTTTGGAATATTGTTGCATTTGGACTTTTTGGAAGAATGATTCAGTCCCCATCATGTTGTTATAAGGTTGGCACTTTGGCAAACTTCATATGTCTAATGTTAAAGCTGTAGCTTCTCAGACCTTTGATGAATTCAGTTGTTGTACTCTGTGGTGTTGTAGTGGGGGGAATGTAAGTTCCAACAACTGAGGGCCCCAAATTGAGCTCTTAGCAAATGACTGCCTTTTAAAACATGTTGGCTACAGTCAGCAGCCAAATTTTTCAATCACAGATGAACATGATAATCTCATTTTGTTCTGACGTAGCCTTCGCTGAAGAGTTTACGAATGGCATGATTGCAGGTTTTGCAATTCCAATGAAATAGAGCCCATTAAATAATAGAACTCTCTAATAGGAAATACTTAGCCCTGGCTGGAAAAGAGCCCGAGGCAAACTGAAAAAGGTGACAAGGATGCTCTTTAAGTCTATCCATCTCTCTCCCCTCTAATATATGCCCAATACGCTTGGCTTGAACTCTAGTACCATGCAGCATCCATAAGCTTGCCATTTAAAAATGCCCAGATCCCCGCAGCAATAACAGTGAAGAAAGCTTTCCAGTTTGTGGATGATCTGTTGCCATAGTTACCCGAGCACAGGAACTGAGCACTCGTTACCCTCAAACAGGCAACGGAGCCGAGCCCAAGCCCCTCCTTCTCTTCCTCCCCCTCAGTGGGTCCCCTGGTTGGTTCATTAGCATAATGATTCACGCCAAACTCTCCTTGAAGGGCCGCCATTTGTAGGTTTTTAAAATTGTCAGTGGACTCCTGTCATTATTAAACAAGTTTGTCTTTACTGAGGCTTGTACACTGTATGTTACACAGCGAACTGCAGTGCTGCATAGATAAAAACAGTTTCCAGGGGCCTTTACTGTGGCAAACATCCCCTGAGGAATAATCGTGTTCTTAATCAGGGTTTGAGACACAAGATGTTTTCTGTGTATGGTCAAAGACTGCATGATGCTGCAAAAGCAGGTGGCATGGAAGGTCTATGCTAATACCGATTTATGATAAAGCAGCGTTAAGCCATACTACTTAGCAGCCTGTGTGGGCTCTATTTTGGGAGACAGTTCAATTAACTTAACATTGCATAAAAATCAGGCCGCTTAAGAATTTATTGCCTATTAAAATGACTACCCACTTCAGGGTGGGAGCTTGTTTACAGTTCGCTAAGCAGTGGTTCCTGTGTGACACTGTGCTTAGATGTTTGCAATAAACAGCTTATTAAAAAGCTGCAACAACTGCCCTGCTACAACCTCAAAACATATGCTGTTTCGAGACACAGCAGTGTAGGGGATGCACCTCACTTAATCAGAGATCACATTAGATGAAACCAGGCAGAGATCTTTATCTGTAATGTAATTTCTGTTGACATTCAATACTTATATAAAACTACAATTAAGTCAAATATTTCTTCTTTACTGTTTCTTTTTCTCTGCACAGTGATCTGCAACTTCCGATCATCAATATGTCAGGCCCTGGTCCTGGAGATTGGGGAAACTGTACAGATACTGGAGAAGAGTGAAGGTAAAAGCAGTCAGTTTTCCTATGGCAGTGCAAACTGTTATGCAGGGGTTAAAGTGGGTTTCCTTTGATTAATAAGTAAATAAATGTGATTGGCAGTTTCATACATAATAATGAGGGCCAGTGGACCGTCAAAAAATCCATTAGGTTTTTACCAGCCCTGTCTCTCTTTACTGGGCCTCTCTGTGTACCTGTCATTCGGGTTGCACATGAGAGCATGCCCCCCCGCTGCACCGCTAAACTGGATCTTACACCAGATCCCCCGACCTGACAAATCCCACTTTAGCCCCTGATGTTGTGTATTTTTTTCTGGAAAGTTTTTTGGAAACCTGAGAAAAGTCTACATTCTTTAGTTAAAACATAAACTACTACTTATTTTTAGGCTTATTCCAGTCTCCTTAGATTCAGTATTTAAATTAGACTACTTTTAGGCCAAATATATTATTAAAGGATTTGGTATTTATGCACCAGAATTTTATTCCTGGATGGAGAGGGCTTTGAAACAGCATTTAGACCTTTATGTTGAGAAATAAAACATTAACACTTCGGCCCGTAATTTGCTAACAATTTTCTGTTAGGAACTATGTAATGTGGTACTAATTATAAACAAAGACACATTTTACTCTTTGTTAATTAGTTCAGTTTGTGAGTAGTTGTTGATTTCCAGAGGAAAATGTGATTTACGTGAACTATATGAAATATGAGAAATCCAAATAATTTAAATAGATTAGGAAGTTTCTTTTTTGGGTTTGGGGTGGGGAGGTTTGGGAGACCTTGACTCATGACCGCAGTATTTCTAAAATCCGGGCTACAGCCCTTTCTGTTAACCATCTTGGCGTCATGGCATTGTTTCAGGGCAAACAAATGGGGCCATCTTGGAACCTCCAGCACCAACAACAGCTTTACAGTTCGAATTTTGAAATTTGTTACTTTTTCAGTCACTACAGTTATTTTTATCCATCAGACCTATGTCTTGGTTTAGCCTTGCTAACTGCTTGCTAATGAAATCCCTGTTATCGGTTACTATGCTAAACGACTTCATGGCCAGTAAATTAAGAGACTCTGAAGTATCCACAGCATCAGTTAAAATGACATGGTTTGCTTTTAATGGTCAATAGGACAGGGCAAAAACATTTTATTAATTTTGTTTAAGCTGTTTAGTGGAAATCACACTGACTTTCCTGCAACAGTGCTTAGCTATGCTAGGTTAAGATAGTCAAGGCTGATGCAAGTTTGATGAATAGTTAGCTAAAAATTATATATATAAATATATTTGTTTACTGTTACAGTCAGGTAACATGTAAACATGACACACTTCACCATATTACCAAGTACCACAGCAAAATGTTACATACTGTATACTGTATAATAGTTTGTTTGTGTGGTAGCGAGGTTTCCTGATGTGCATTCTGATCTTCCTTTAGGTTGGTACAGAGGCTTTTCCACCAAGAAGCCATCTATCAAGGTAATTATAACGGCATACACAAATTACTGGTTTGACATTGTGTTGATTGCTACTGGCTACGTACAGTATTGTGAATTCAAATGCATTCAGAGTGAAGAAAATGCATTGCAAGACTCATATTTAAAGCACAAGGCATAAAGACAAAAAAATTCAACAATCAGTTTTGTCATTTGAAAATTAAACCTGTACATATATTTACCTATGCATTAATAAGGCAGCATTTTTCCAGATGCTAACTAAAAAAATGGTTGGCCACCAACTGTTTAATATAAGGTAAACTATCTGTCAGACAAATGAAGTGACACCAACACATCTGTAAAACTGGTTGCCCTGTAAAGCGAAGTGATCTTCACATCAGGCTTCTATCAAAGACCAATGCATTTTTGTGAATGATAATGATAATGTAATGTGAGAGATATGCATCCCAGAAATAACTTTGTCTAGACAACAAAGGCCTTAATGACTGATTAACTTATTGAATAGAGCTTTGATTTGACAAAAATAGAAATCTCCTGACCCGTATTTGTGGGTGAGGTGCTTTTAACCAAGTTGTTCTGACTTCATAGCACAGAAGCACTAAATGTAATGCCATCTTCAAAAAGATATTTACAAATGGTGAAAAAACAAAAAAAACCAAAATGTACAGCACGTACCATATAATGACAAGAAAATATCAGTCGTATGCATCGCAAGTACATCATATTTGCATGATGCACACCTTGGTATTAGGCCCTATCATTTTCTTTTAAATTGTAGGATGGCTCTTTACAGATCACTGCATCATGGACCCTCCACTCTGAGAGTATGCAGTATTATTACTGCGCTGTTTTCCCTCCTTTGCAGAATTTGCAAAAAATCTATTTTTTTTCCTTTTCTGCCAGCAGATGGAGCAATTAGTAATCTGAAAAGCAGTCATCATACCAAAATAAGCTTTTTTGTTTTGTTTTGTTTTAATAAAATGGCAGTTCAGTTCTATTCCATAACACTTAATAAATTGTTTTCAACAGTGACTGCTGCGGGACAGATACAGCAACACTTGTTGTGGGGTTATATCTTTGATTAAAGCATAAAAAGAAAGGTTCGGATGGAAGGCAAGATGGAGCGATTGAATTTAAACCTCTCAATTCTCAGTTCAGAGTTTGTCCATGCAGCATTTATGTGATAAATCCTCTGCACACTTCTCAGTAGGAAGAGACTGTAGGTGCAGAACTCTGAACAATACAACACCATCAATCCTAACAGATCAATATTCTGCACTGCAGTAAATGGTTATTAAATATGACTGACACATCTTCCTCCCATAGGACTGATTGTTCAGTAAAGAATGTTTATGACAGGCTTCATCCTTGATAACCTGTAGCTGTGCAGTCTGGAAAGTCGTTGGACAAAGTTGGAGAACAAAGATGTAAAGCCTGCATATCCACAGAACAAACAGTAGTATAACCAGAAACACAAATACCAGCTATATTTTTACGAACATTTTTTTTGTTGTTGCTATTTTGTATGTTTGCTCTGCTTTAAACTGAAATGTCAGAAGCTGAAGTGATATGTGATACTGCTGGAATGTTTTAAAGAAAGCAAAAAAGCTGTCCAGTCCTGGTAAATGTAGGTGTTAGTGGCTACAAGCTGTCCTTCTCTACTCTCATCAGCTATTTACAGTTCTTACTAACACCCCTCCATTTTGTTATGTACTCCGCTGCCCACATTCATTCGCCCCCATACTCTCTCTGTGCTGAGAGAATTAGTTGTGTTCACAGTGGCCAATTCTTCACATCTGGCAGATTACAATAAGAAAGGTGAACTGCAAGGGTGGCAGTTGGCACCACTCAGTCTCTCATGCCCTTCCCCTGCTAAGCCAAGCCACTATAGGGCTCCTGCACATTGCTCTGCCTCTCGTCTCTGTAGTCTTGCGCGCTACAACAATATGGGCTCACATTTATTTTCCTTTGCATGGCAGAAAATGTTAGCACACAGCAAAGCAGACATTGTCAAAATATATACAAAGGAAGTGTGGTCTTGCACTTCCTTCAGCATATAATGTGTCGCCAGCAGAAATGTAAAATCTCTTTTTTTTTTTTTTTTTTTCCTTTTCAATTGTAGCATTCAACACGGTTTAGGCTAGATTACCTAATAACAGAAACATAATAAAATGCCTTACATTTTGTTTATGTGATGAAACTAGAATTAAAAATCTAATCCTGTCACACTCGCTAACATCTTCTCTCCCTCTTCTGTCCAAAGGGTATTTTCCCAGTCAGCTATGTCCACTTGAAGAAATCCACAGTGACCAACAGAGGGTGAGTTGTTTGGGCTTTTGTTTTGTTTTTTAATTTGAGCTTGAACTTTCAGAGCAAGTATATACCCCACCCTGATACACCAACAAACATACCCAAAAAGCAGAAAAGGTTGCCAGAGTAGCAAATAATGGTCCATGCAAGCCCAGATATGCTGTATCTCCAGTGTCCACAGCCACGGTGATGGAAATGTCCATATTGGCTGGGAATTTCCATACGTTTTGCCGGCCTGGGGATGGACAATTAGTACAACTTAAAAGGTAGTTCAAATAAACTGTATATTAAGCCACACTCATACACACTCATGCATAAGTCAACATACACTACTTAACTGCAGCTGAGTCAATTTGCTTTCTGATATTATCAATTAAGGGACCCAAAGTCTTAACAAATTTACAGTATGAGTCAGATGAGGAGTTCCTAATCTCCTCCAAATAAAGACAGGAAACCATATTATCGAGCCACTTAACCCTTTTAGCTGTAACCATGCAAAACATTGAAATCTGCTGGGTTTCACATCTAACCCAACAATTTTTCTTCAGATTTTTTGCTGATTCCAATAAATCATCACAGGGTATCTGCCGATACCAAGTGCCGATCCGATGCCAGTGATCTCTGTTCGATAAATTTAAACTTTGTATACCTGATTGCGTGCAACTCCTTGGAAACATAGGGCCAGGCATTTCTGTGGTTTAATTTCTGCACCCCTCTGTGAATGAATGAATGTAACTAATAACAGAAACACAGAAATTCCTGTTGACACAGATAAAGAAACCGTATTCTAAAGAAACCTGTTTTCTCAATCAGCTTCTTACTATGAGGGATGGGGTATATATGTTTAAAATGTGAGACAGTTGTGGGGTGTTTTTTTCATGTTACCCAGACTGTCAATCAAATCTAATCAAACCACACCCACACAGTCCTGGATTGGTGCATCCCTAATCGCGCTTTAAAAATGTCCTGCCGAGGGTCTGCAAATATTTGGAGACGTAACAATATACAGGAATTCATATTAACCTATGCCGTGCATGTATTTGGTAATGCTGGAAAGATCTATATTAATCTGAGATTACCAACAATCCTTGGTCAGTGGAGCTCGTAGCAGTTATACATTTTATTTTTTAAATGTACAATTTTTGTTACATAAAGAACATACTGTGTCAGGACAGCTTTAAAATTTCCTGGATTTATGACTGTAGGAGAACGAAGCATGTCTCTGTGACACAATGTGAATATAAATACATGCAAAAACAGGCTTGGCTTGGGCGATATGACGATGTAGCGATATCTGTAATATGCCTGCCTGTACTAGGCCACTATCCGCAGTGAGCTGAATGTCCTTCTGGCAAACTTGGGTTGACAGGATTTTTGCGTCGGTGTGAAGAAGTACATTGATTTATCAGGTACTTAATTCTGAAATTAACAGTAATTCCCATCTGTTATCGTCTATAAACTGTATTTCCAGGAAAATTCACAGTATACATGTAAGGAAATCACAATGTAAAATTACAAATGCCATGAAAGAAGGTTTAATCCATATTGCCCACCCTTAGGACCAGCAATAGTTAAACCTAGCAGCCACATTAAGATTAGAGAGAGGGAATACCTAGTGCATATATATGAAACATTACATTATCTGTGTCATTCACTTTATGGGTGTTTATTATTAAAGAGACACATATAGTAAACTCAGCAAGTTAAATTTATTGCAGCACAAGGTATTTTATGTAGGAGGGGTGTGCAGTTCAAAATACTGAAGACCTATTGTATACAACATCAGCAGTGGTTTGTCTCCACAGGTCCATTGCTACCACAACTTTAATGAGACATACTGGAGGACGATATGTGCTATGACAATAAAAAAACTCTTGTGTTTATTCTGTACTGGTCAGGAGCCCTCCCTCCCTCATTACACAGAGAGTGTGATATAGATTCATCAACGGATCAGTGTCAGGGCATGTGTATCCCTCCCGCGTTGTCATCTAATTTAATCTAATCTAATCTTCAAGAGAATTACCACCTGACAGCTGCTGACATGCCTGCGCGCACGCACACACACACGCGCACACACAAACGTACACACAGCGGTCATCTACAGTTCCTGTCACAATAGCCGTCCATGGCAGTAGAGGGTAGAATAAAGACGAAGAGAAAGGCAGGCAGCAGAGCTCTTTATCAGCCTGAACTCATGGATGTTAAATCTGCAGGCTGGGTTCGGTGGCTCATTGTGGACTGGGAGTTTGCTGTTATATCACCACCCTCCAGTTGAGTTACCACATAGCAGGAGGACTCTTGTTTGCACTCAAACAATTAAAAGTACAGACTTGGAAATTGACATTATTATACCCCCTCGCTCCGGGAGTTGCACTTTGGGAAACCTGTCTCATGGAGTTAATGAGGTGACGCACCTACTGCATCTCTGTAGTTCTCCCAAAGCATCCTCGCCACAGACAATCAACCTGATTCATCGTGTAATGGAGATGTTTCCCTCGTTGCAAAAACAATGATACAGTTTCAAAGTTCATTCTTTGCAGCATAGGTCAGAGCCTAGTGAGTAAAGTGCAAAGTGTCACAAGAGATCTAACCTTTGGTTTAATGTTTCCCTATGAATGTGGTCACACAGGAAGGATGGTTCTTGTGGTTTTCACAGGGGAGCTCCTCCCCCATTTCTAACCACAGCCAGAAAAATATCCTTACTCTTCATGATACCACCTCTTTGTCATTTCATAGCTGTTAAATCCTTAAAAAGCTGTCTTGAAGCAGCGACATGCATGCACGTGGTTTTATATGTTTGTGTATTTGTAAGTGTTGGGTTAGTTACTTGAAGAATGTAATCATTTAGACATTACACATTTACCCATTTAAAAAGTAATTACATTACTTTGCTATTTACTCAATAGCAAAAGTAATTTGTTACATTACGCGTTACTTTACAATCAAAGGTGCCTTTTAAACAACTTCGAAGCCTGGGCACCCACATGTTTCTTCTTCGGTATATAACGTACAGTATGTTGAAATGCAAAACGAGACATTGTAGTTTAACAAGCAGCCAGTCTGTGGTTTGGAGTTATTTACTGACCATCAATAGCTAACTTAAGACCCATCCCTTACCCTGCAACTGTGAACTAAACCAGGTGGTTCCTGAATGTAACCAGAGAGTAACATTAGCAAGTCAGCAAAGAAGACACAACATGTCAATAAAACAATTTTGGCGTCACCACTAGGTGCATTTCCCCCACAGCCCTGACGCCAAGCTACCACCTTGCTTACTGCTGGCATTGGACCATATTCTGTGACTACTGTAGCAGGACCAAAGAGGGTGCTTTTGTATGGATTTTACTGTAGTTGTAGCTAATAATGTTGTTCAGTCTTTAAAATGGGTGAAAGAAAGGCAAGTGCCTGACAATATTTAGATAGACTGCATATTTTTGTTTAATTCTCTAGACATAGTATGGTCACAATTTTTAAGGCGATCAAAAGATGCACATTAGAATAAAGATCAAACTTCCTGACACAGTTCATCAGTATTGCGACCCTGCTGTGCCCGGAAACTGAAAAAAAATATACAGCATCTTAATAATATGATTAACGTAAGTCGTAACAACCACTTATGTTAAGTGATAATCATGCAACAGTGACCCCTATGGTCACACTTTATGGTGGTCACAGAATATGATGTAACATGCACAGAAACCAAACTGATGTCAACCATTCATCAAACTTCCACTAAGGTGGCAGCAAGAGTGTAACGGGGATCAGTAACTGTAATGTAATTACTGAATTTTCAAATGGTAATCCCTTACATTACTCGTAGCTGAAAAAAGTAATCACATTATTATAATGTATCAAGAAGTAATGCATTACTGCTCAACACTGACATTTGTGTATGTGTGCCCTTTTTGTGAGCTCACATTCATGCAAGTTTTTTTTTTTTTTTTTTTTTTTTTCCCGCTGCAGGCTCTGTGAGACTGTGGTGCCACTCGAGGACCCTATTATCACAGAGACCACCTCCACACTGCAGGAATGGGGTGTCTTGTGGAAGCAGCTCTATGTGGTCAGTAGCACTATATTATAGTACATCTCACTCATATCCAAACAAAACACTAAGCAATAAATGGAAGACTGGATTTGACATTACCAAGATTTCCAAGGTAATTTGAAGAAAAATAGCTTTGGAAAAAAAAGAAATTGCATCTGTTGTTGTTTTATGTGCATCCTCCACAGGGGGTTTGATGGAAAAGGCTTTTCCAATATGTTTTTCTTCGCTGCACCTAATTCAACACCTTGTATAACCAGATCTGGCAGCAAGAGTGGTGAAAATCCTGAGATACAGCCCAAACATACAGTGACAGCTCCTTTAGATGTTTCCCCATAGCATGTCGTTCTGACTGTCACCCCACATTTTCATATACTATCTATGTGGGAACAGATATGGTGGTTGGACACAGATAATGGCCTACAGACCTGTCATGTGCAATTTCATGCTATGTCATTCAGCCATTGATTGATCTTGGCCTGTCTCTAGTACTTTCTGCATCATCTTAAGATCCATCACCTTCAGTCAGCCTTTACTTGCCGGGCAAAAGTGATTACTGGAAGCCTAAAGCATCCTTAATCCTGCTAAGTGTCGAGGGGGCAGGCAGAAGTGGTTGGTAGGGCTTTGAGTTTGGAGCTGAGTGGATACGTTGCAGAGCTGGCAGCAAGTTTTTACATAACCTCTCACTGAGGACTGCTCATGCTCTGAGCAACTAAGGAGCCCGAGGCATTGGTGTGGTGATGTAACTTCCTCTGAAGCTCGACTAATGTGAAGTGCTGATTTAACAGTGCTTGTTTTGGTGCTCACCCCCTGTGTGATATGGGCCATGTTGCCACAGTTGCATCCATAATAATAGGATGTAGTATTGGCTAGATGTTGATACATTTCACCTTATTGTTGCCAATTAGAATACATGGTACTACTTCAGGGAGCAATGGCCTAAGCAAAGCTGTGTATCTGTTACAATGTTTATAATTAGCCCTGCAGAATAGTCGTCCGAAAGGGCTCATCAACCCTGACAAGAATCTTTGTTTTTCAGCAGCAACCAGCCTTTGAGAACTTGCAGTGTTTATCCTCATTAAATTTACATGGGCACTGTGGTGGTACTTAATCTTTCCATTTATGTAAACAAACCTGGGTGGTAATGTGGGCTTGTCCTACCATTAGACTGAACAGAGAATGCCTGAATCAAAAGAGTTGTACTTAGTCCATTAGCAACGGCGATGTAATTCATTACCGTGAGGAGGTCAAAGCAGACATCCAAGGGATATTTTTTTTGTTTCATGAACAAAACCAGTGGGCTTAAATCTCAGTGGCAACAATATTGTTCTGCTACTTGCACAGGCTGGCAGGATGGTTGGAGTGTGATTTTTGTCTTTATCATACTTAATGTAAAATAAATCGACAGAATCTGATGTCAGAGAAGGACTTTGATGTGGACGCTTATATTTTTTTCTCAGTGTTTAGCTTTGTAGTTGTAATTACAGACAATTAATATCACAGATGGTATGAGGTAAATTCTGGGATGAGTCTCATTAATAGTCTTTACGTAAATGCTGCAATAGGAGGAGATCGCATATCCTAACTAAGTATTTTTTGCCTACTTCATCAGAAACACAAGGTGGATCTGTACCATAAGCTCCGTCATGTGATGAACGAGCTCATCGACCTGCGTCGGCAGCTGATCCAGGGTCATCTCGCCCAGGACCAGACTCGCGAGATCAAGCGGCACATCACCGTACGGCTCGACTGGGGCAACGAGTGAGTACTCTTATACTGAATGGACTGCATCGAGAGAGTGGAGGATTGAAGGCATGCTCTACAACAAACAGTTGTTTTTAACAGGTGGCCACCAAAGAATAAAATATTTCCTTGGCACTGGAAAGATCTACAATACTGGGCGAGTGTGTGCGTAATAGCATCCTCTGTGATGTAATTTTATGGTCATTTAGCAGATCAGTGAATTTCAAGCGGTTTAAAGTCAATGCACATCCCCCTGGAGGAACTGTAAAGCCATATTCTTACTGTTGCCAGTTTCAAACTCCATCCAACTGAAGAGTGACAGGCCTCCATAACGGAGATTAAGATGTGAGGGCTCCAGCTCGGCTGAGGAAGAGCTTTATGTGAAGGGGCCATCTGTCAGTTTGATATAAGATTCATTGCACAACTGCACATAAAAGTACACACATACTCACTTTGAACTACATCACTGGATTGGTCAACATTAGTGTGTGTCACGCTTGTACGATATGTTTTAATGCAAAAGCATTGCAAAAGCAAGCCTGAGATGCAGATAATTGTGTGTGGTTGTCTGTGGTGCACACTGACCTGAAAGCTGTAGTGATGTGATTTCATGGTCACCGCAGCATTGATAGCACTCCATGATTTGGAGGCGCCACAATTTTCTTTGAGTGAAGGGTTAAACTGTGGTGTACAACAGCATGGCATGAGCCAGCGGTGCAAGTAGGCAAAGTATATTTACTCCAGTACTGTACCTAATCTCTTTATTCCCACAGACTTTGTCATGGGTCTGTCAGTATAAAGCCATGTTGAGTGGTCAAGCACTGTTCAAACCCATAAGTCTTCATTACATTGTACTATTGCAGCATTTCCAAAAGATGCCAGATATTTCACTGATAAATCAAACTGTAGCTGGCAGCAAACTGATACAGAACACAATTTATACCGTATATATAGGAGTTAAACTGGTTAAGTACAGGCACTTTTCTTGTATATTTCCATTTTGTTTTCCATTATATTTTTACTCCTCTACACTCCTGTGTGTGTGTGTGTGTGTGTGTGTGTGTGTGTGGGTGTGTGTGTGTGTGTGTGTGTGTGTACATATATATACTGTATATCACGTGTATATACATCGGTATATACATTACATCATTACTGTAATGACACATTAATGCATAAGCAGCATTTTAATGTTGTAGCTGTTTGAGGTGAAACTATGTTTAGCAACTTTAAATAATGGTGGGTAGTTACCAAATCTATAAGAATTCATAATATATATATATAATGATAAAGTGATCATGTGTTTTGTATTTAAAATCTTAAAGAAAAAGTTTGACTTTTTAGGGAATACGCCAGTATTCACTATCACTATTTCGTGGCCCCGAGCAATAGCCATGCAACAAGCACAGACCTACCATGACTGCAGCCCCCCCAGTGAAACAGCCAGTTGTTGTTGTTACACATTTGGGTTTTGTACTTATTAATTACAAATGCAAAATATTTTATACATTTTTTTAGCTTTAGACAGAGCCAGACTACCTTTTGATTCCTGTTTCCAGTCTTTCTGCTAAGCTAAGCTAACCCGCTGCTGGCTCTAACTTCATAATTTAACATACAGACTCTTCTCATCTAACTCTTGTCCCGAAAGCAAACAAGCATATTTCCCAAAATGTCAGACTATTCTGTTTATATGCAAATTAACTACAGATGTCAGATAAATGTGGTGGAGTGAAGAGTTCAATATTTTCCTCTGAAATGTACTGGTATAAAGTATAAAGTAGCATGTAACAGAAATACTTAGGTAAAGTACAGGTACCTCAGAATTATACCAAAGTACAGTACTGTTTATAAAGGGAGGTTTGAAAAATTGATTTTGGATTTATTACATAGTTGAATAAGACAAAATATAAAACTAACTCCAAATGAGAAAGAACACCAACATTTTATGTGTAGAGCATTCATTAAAAGTTGCAATATGTCATTTTTTGATTCAGAACCTCTGTTTTTTATTTAAAGGCTGTGATTTCTTTCTTCAACACTGTTTTTTGTCTTCTCCCTTATACACCCCTGATCCCTCTCTCACCAGGCACCTTGGCTTAGACCTTGTTCCGAGAAAAGAGTTTGAAATGGTGGATCCAGATCAGATCAGCGTGTCAGAGCTATACAAACTGGTATGTTGAATGGCATTATTTTTGAACCAGTGCATGCTGTACTAATTCATCCCCTGAATTATTAAACAGATTCAATTTAGAAAGGGAATGTGTATACTTTGAATAATAAATATGCAATTACATATATCCCTGCAGCATGTATACCCTATATCTGTAGCCGTGACTCCAATGATGCTGTCTCTACACACTATGAGATTTTTTTACCCACTGTGCACCTCTTTTTTTCTCCGCACAGCCTGGTTTTACATATAGTAATGTGTTGTTGGATGTGTTGTCGGATGTGTAGGGATGTGTGAATGTACCGATTATCAAATCATCCATAAGAAGGTGACTCACGAGAGAGCACGATTCAGCTGTCGGAACTGCCTCATGTGACCTGTTCTTTATGCTCGTCTTACCGCCATATTGAGTGTGTCCCTTCTCTGGCATCCACGTGACTCTCGCAAGCGTGATTGCTAGCTAGCAATGCAGACATAATGCAGAGTGACAGGGCCAGGTGAGGCAATGGATAAATACATACACATGAATTTTTTATTGTTATATTTAAATAACTAAATAATTAAAAAAAATTACATATTTTATTCTTGGTTGCTTTAAACCACCAACCAGACTAGAGATACATTTCCATAAATAAATAATGTCTCAAATGTATTTTGGCTGTAGCGATGTGGGACTTCCAAACCTGCAGAGAGAGAGAGAGAGGAAAGTTTGTGAAGCAGATCCAGTTTTAGAAATACGCCATTACAGCACAGATGTTACGAAATTTAATGTAATACTGCTGGAGACAGTTTTCTAGGAGGGGGATCCTTTCTGGTTAGTAGTCGAAGCTCCATATGCTGATCAAAACCTTTTCCAACTGCCCCGCAGCCTCCCATTATCCCATTGCCATGTTTCTCAGCTTTGCACACAGAATGTTTGTGCGTTAAATGCTTTGTCCAGAAACAACAGCGTAGCTCTTCCTTGCCAAAAAGCCTCCTGACTCTGTCGATGAAAGTGAGCTTGTTTTTGGCAGGGCATAAGGCCTTGGCACCTCTTCAGGTAGGGGAGTAGAGGAGTTCTTTTAGGCTGCTGAGTAGAGAGGTGTGCGTGGGTGATACTGGCTTTGTCCTCTCCTCTCCCACATGCTCACGTTTTGCCTCATGTGGGCTTCTGTTAGCGCTGCAGGAACAGCAGTATAGCCGCTCTGCAACATACGTAGGTGAAATTTTGTCAGATTTTAAGCTCGCTAAGGTGGCGTGTGTCTGAAGCTGCTGTAAGGTAAATAAGTTCAATGCTGTGTGGGAAGAGTAAAGAACGAGCGGACTGATCTGACATCTTTCCTTTGAACTTCACTCATTTTTAGCATGTATCCAGCAGACACTGTGGTCAGCAAAGCACAAATCAGGTACAGTAATTTTCGAAGCTGTTTGTTTATGAAATCATCAGAACCTTTCATACTGTGCCTGTTTCTTCAAATCCCATTTTTATATTTCTTTTCCAACCACACTGTACCAAATCAGTATCCTGAAGTCAGGGTATTTTAGCTATCACCTTCAGACTCTATACTATTGGTTGCCTGTAATTCTGGTGATCCAGGGATTTTTCTCTAGTTGTACTGAGGATAACAGCATGTTAAAATCCCTAGATATTCAATTTAAATTACAAGGTGTCTCTGCCATGCTCCATAAGAATACAACCTCACACCCTGGCAGTGTTGGTTTGAGGTTGGATTCTCATGTATGCCCCAATGTATGCACAAATGGTACTGTAGGGCACTGTGGATAGAAGTGCCCACTGAATATCATTTGTTTGGGAACACCAGTTTAAAGACCTGTTGCATACAGACTTCATTAAAGGATGCAAAATTTTTAATGTGTAATTTCTGGCATAGTTTTACATCTAGATCCTAGAAGATCTTCCATAAAGGCCAAAATTGAGCTTACACATACTGAGAGAAGGCTGTAAAGCAGTGGTAGGCAAATAGTGGCCCATGGGCCAATTCTGGACCTCCTACAAAAATATTTGGCCCCCTGATGAAAGCTGAAGATTTCCGTTTAATAGTAATCAAAACTTTCAGTAATTGAAATTGTTTTTCAAAATCTACAGTAGATATGAATATTTACAGATGTACTGTTTACAGATACATATCAGTTATATATTGAGTCTTTTGCACACACATAGCACATTTTTAATGTTTATGAGTCTTTTTCTGACAAATAAATAACATAATAACACCATCATATTGAATAGCATAAACTGCTCGCTAATAGGAAAACATATCTGTACATATATCAGTCCTCAGATACAATCCTTTAAAACACAGTTTTATAAATCAATTAAAAACAAACAGGCCTGTGTTTCCACTGCATCCGTAAAATGTTGCTGAAGCTGAAGCCCGCACCTGATTAGCTTAGCTTAGCATAAAGACTGGAAACAGGGAAAGCTGCTAGCTTAGCCCTACAAATCTGCCTACAAGTGCTTCTAAGGCTCACTAATTAGCCTCCTGTAAAATGCGATGTGTTGTTTGTACACTTTGGCTTATGTACAGATTAAACAAACAAGATGTAACTTGTTGATCAGTGAGCTTTAGAGGTGCCGGTAGGTGGTCAGTTTCAGACAGAGCCAGGCTAGCCCTTTTCCCATGCTTCCAGTGTTTTTGCTACATTAAGCTAACCAGCTGCTAGCGGTATCTTCATATTGAAGAAAACAGACATTAAAGTGGTATCAATTGTCTCTTCTAACTCCCAGCAAGAAAGCAAACAACGCTAAGTTGGGTTCAGTAAATATGAACTCAATGTAGCCTTTATTGGAGATCTACAAGGGCCTAGATGCATATTGATGCCAGAAATTGCAAATCATAAGTCACTGCATCTGGAAACGATCAAGTTTATTTCCTAAAATGATATAATATTCCTTAATAGGGACCCTGGAAGACCTCTTTACAACTAAGGAAAAAATGTATTATCAGATAGACACGATGACTAAAACCTGTAAAGTTTTGTAATGGTTACAATAGTTATACATATGAATACAGTCATTTTCACCACAGAGTGCACCCTCCCAGCAGCCCCTAACCAGAAATAAAGAACCAGTTTTCTGCAGTTTTCCATCATTCATTCATCATTTCTTTATTTTGATGAAACCCTTTATGTCTGCCCAGCCTACTGTAAATAGCATGTACTTGGGACAGGAAGAAATTCATTGTAGAGCATATATCAGTGAATTATTCACCCCTTGGATTACCGCCATTGATCTGTTAAATAAGCTTATCTATATACAGAATGACAGGTACGTGGCCTTGCTTGCAGTAAGGACCGGTCTTGTTAGCGGTCACTTTCTCCTCTGTTCCCAGGGTGACAGCATGAGACAGCGCCACGGAGACGGCTGCCGTGTCCCCGTGTCGCACCACCTCTTCATCAATCTGAAGAGCTTTACTTACAACAGCATCAGCGAGGATGCAGACGTCTTCTTTTCTCTGTATGACACTCGTGAGGCCAAACAGATCAGGTATGTGGAGGAATCTCAGGGAACACAAAACAGCCCTGAGTGGTCCTGCAGTGCAGCGTGTATGCATGCAAGACAGACACACACACACACACCCATGTCTACACACTATCTCTGTTGACTGAGGCATTCTGTGGCTGACAGACACTCTGAAACTTTGAAATGGCTTCTTTTGCAGTGAGAAGTTCATGGTGAAACTGAACAAAAATGGTGGACCAAAGAATCCAGAGAAAGTTGATCGTCTGTGTGCTCTCTTCACGGTAACATCTTTCCCTTTCTACCCATAAATACAAATATTGTGTATTTCAACTGTTACACCAGTGTACTGACATTTTGCATCCCATTTCTCTTCAGGACCTGAGCAGTAAAGACTTGAAGAGAGACCTGTACATTGTTGCACATGTCATAAGAACAGGTAAATAAATTAGCAGTGTCCAAAGAAATATCCTTCATGTTTAATTCCAGAGATTTTTTGAAATAATCAGTGTTTCTTCTTTGCGACTCCTTTTGTGTCCAGGTCGTATGCTGCTGAACGACTCAAAGAAAGGCCCCCCTCATGTGCAATACAGACGACCTTATGGCTGCGCTGTTCTTGCCATGAGTGATGTTTTCCACACCATCACAGACCTCAAAGAGGAGAAGGACTTTGTGCTCAAAGTTTATACGTGAGTGTACATGTGAAGCTCTTCTTCCTCTTCTTCTTCTGGATTATACATTTCTCTGAAATTTTAAAGTGAAGCAGAGCATTATCATAAAAATGTGTGTCTGTGTACACTTTGTTTTTTTTCTGTATATGACAGTGTAATTGCTTGGGTAGTAGTTGCATGAGTCCTGTACTTTTGGAAATTAAAGTGTCTATGTAGTGAGGCGGGAATGTGTAAATGTTCTGCAAATGTTGTGCATAATAACGTAGTACTTCAGTGTTGATGCCTGCTGGTTTTTGACTAAAATGAATTAAGTGTCCTCCGGAAAATCAATAGTTGCTCACCCTGGGCCTGAGATAGGGCACTTGGCATGTTGTGAATCTGGCTGCTTCTGTTATGCTTTGCCACAGAGAGCAACTCCTGTGCATCAGCCGACCCAGTGGTAGACAGAGACACAGAGGAGGAGAGGGGAAGAGACTGAGGGAGATGACAAATAGATAATTGAGCAAAGTTAGAGGACGAAGAAAAATAACACCAAGCTCAGCATTTTCCCTTGTTAGTCAACAGCCAGGATGTCTCCTTGTGTCTACAGTGTCTCCCTCAGCATCCACTCAGGGTCAGGGGTCATTTATACACTTTGCAATCCTGTTATATGACATTTTTCTTGTGTAGTATTTTCAGGATAACTATACAGTTCAGTGTGAAAGATTTCTAGAATAGAAAGCTGTCGTTTTTATTGGATTTCTCTGCTGAGGCGCAGAGCTCTTCCCTTTAAAAAGCAAGCAGTGATTCAGTGCTGAGCTGACTCCAAACTGTCGGCTCCTATAACGCTCCAGTCTGTGCATTTCCCCATGCTTTTCCCAGGGGCCTATGGGCCCACAGTAATGAAAAAGGCTGGTAGAGAACTGGCTGTCAGGTTTGCTTAGTTTGCTGTGCATTTGGGCTAATGTGCTGCTTGATAGCACCTCCCCCTGCTGCTACCTTTTCCCCAGAAGGAAATCAGCTCTGGGACACATGCTGTTCATATAGTCCCCATGCACACAATCCTGATCCCTTTATCTGGACCCGCTAATGGGTGCGTTTTTAACAGCCCTACGCGCCTGTCTTTTCTCTCCAGATGTAACAATGAGAACGAGTGGTACCAGATACATGAGAACATCATCCGCAAGTCCAACACAAAGTACTCAGCTCCCAGCACCAACTATGGTAAATATGTTGTCTCTGCAGATGTGTTGCGTGATTGGTCTCCCACTATTGGATTTTCGCCTTTTTTTCCTTTTGGAGAGAATTTAGAGACCAAAAAGTCAAAGGCAATTAAAGGTAGTTGCTGATGTTTTTGTCCAGATTAGCTGAAAGTGATTAAGCATGTAGCAGGTCCAGGGCATGTAGAAGCTGATGGAAATATATTACCTCAAGAGTAAGATATGCAATTATTATACAAATAACCTTAGTTGTGTTTTGTGAAGATTTTAAGAAACCCAACTCTGAGATTTGGAGATTAAGAGTGTTTGTGGTGCTCAAAACAGTGAAAAATTACATTTAAAATTCTACAGCAGCATCTCTTTCCAGAAACAGCGTTAAAATCCGCAGAAGATACTCTCACCAGTCTTTATAGGAACCTTGTGGGAAGTAGTTCCAAAGAAACCGTGCAGAGTGAGCTCTGTGGATTATTCAGAGAAACCACTTACCCCTAATACTATTTAAGGATGTAATGCTTTGGCTGGCAGTTAGTTTAGCAACATATAAAAGGTGAGCGGGCGGAAGAAAACGAAAGCTTTCATCAGTGTAGTGCATAGACATAGACATCTGTATATTGCCCACCCCTGTCAGTATGATAATAATCACCTGAAGGAGAAAACATATTGTAGTTGATGAATCAGCTCAGCCAATGGGTTAGATAATGCAGGTCAGTTTATAATTCAGTATTAAACAATCTCTCGGAGTGGAAGTGTAAAAATGTGACTTACTGTAAGGCTGAACTCTTCCAATTCACTATTACTTATCTTCTTAAGATCAAGTCACATTTTAAATTAGGACTCGTACCTCATAAAAATCTGTCACTAGATCTGTCACTTACTTCTGTTCTCCCTGGCTCTGATCACGTCTCTCCATCCACTCTCCTGTCTGTCTTCTCCTCCCCCACCTTCTGACTAATGTCCCTTAAATTCCCCTCTGTCGCTCCCTTCTCCTATCTCCCGTCATGTTTGTCCCTTTGCTTTCTTTCCTTCGATTCCATGTACCTCCCACAACACCACACACGTGCGCCCTCCACCCCCTGTCCCCAGGCCTCATCATTTCCCTGCAGCTGCTGCGGGGTGAGCTGGAGCAGATCAGACGGGAGAACCAGGCTGTGTTCAACAGGGCCCTGGCACTCACACGCAAACTGGGCTTCCCAGATGTCATCCTGCCAGGTAAGGAGGCAAAGAGCTGTAGGCTGTAATGGGGACAGAGAGTTTCAGGGAGGAGGTGGAGAGCAGAGGCCAGATGGCTCGGAGGAATGAAAAGCGGGGGAGGTCACAGAAGAGGGTAGAGAGGAAGCACATGAAGGAGGAGAGGGATAGGGAAAGGAGGATGTAAGAAAAGTGAGGATGGAGATTCAAGACTGAATAAAAGAAAACAGCAGCAAATAGCATTAGAAAGATGCAGGAGAGAAGATTGGGTATATTTACTCAAGTACTGTACTTAAGCACAATTTTGAGATACCTATACTTAACTTGACAACACATTGTAATGTTAATATTATTTAATGCTACTTTATACTTCTACTTCACTACATTTCAGAGGAAAATATTGTACTTTTTACTGCACCACATGACAGCTATATTTACTAGTTACTTTTCAGATTAGGATTTTACATTAAAAACACTGGTTAATCTTATAAAATACAATATTTGTCAAAGATCAAACCAGAGATTCACAAACGTTTGGATTGTGGCCCCTTACAAAATAGCATTGTGTGCATTTCTTCATGCCTTTCTGTCTTACGTAACGCCCTCTGAATTGCCTTGTTGTTGAAAGTTGCTATACAAATAAACTTGCCTTGCCTCTTGGGCTCGTGTCTAATTTCGGATGTCTGTGTGTCATTATCAGTTCTACAAAAGGGACACATCCCCTCTAAATGTCTCATAAATAACTGTCATTTAAATACCTGTTTCAGGCTTAAAGATGTTAAATTATCCAATATTTTACAAAAACAGTAAAGATTAGAAAAAAAACTCCCGAAAATTAAATCAAATTTGTCTTGCAGATTTTTTTTTTTCTTCTGTCCTACCTCATTAATCATCTCATGAACCCTCAGATTTATCCCGTGACCCTTTGAAGGGGCACAACTCCTAGGATGGGAACCCCTGGACCAAACTACCTAAGTGCACATAAAGTAGTTAAAATGAGACACATGTCGACCAGCTACAACAGTAAAATGCAACCTACACAATGATGCATCAGTATTATAAATCCAATAATGTCATATATAATAGAATGAGTACTTTTGCTTTGATACTTTAATTGCATTTTGCTGCTAATACCTCAATTGTAGGACCTTAACCTGTAAAGGAGTATTCTTAAGTTGTTGTATTGTTTATCTACTTAAGTGAAGGATCCGAATGCTTCTTCCACCACTGGTGTTTTGGAAACGCTAAGTTCTTCGCTCCCCATTTGCGTGAGATCAGCATTTAGGTCAGGCGCTGAGCAAATTACAAAGAGCAGAGGTCTTCAAAGATAACTCAAAGAGAGAGAGAAAGGGAGAGATATGTGTTTATTTTGGTGTATTTTATCAGGTAACATTTCTCTGCTTTGTGTCTACTGAGAATGTATGATCCTATCCGCTCCTCTCTTCTTCTTTCCTCTTCTCTCCAGCTATTTCCACTTAGCCTGAAATACCTCCCAGTATCAATCCTTGTGACTCATCTGTCCCCAAGGAAATGACTTGGATATAAATAACTATAATCTGATTTTATAAATAACTGCAATATCTTCCCCTACTGTTGCCACTGATATTTATTCCATTAAACACTGACCTCACAAAAGTTGCTGAGGCAGTCATGAGCTACAGTGTATTACCACTCAGCGGAGTCATTTCTCATCGACAAGAACAACGACGTGTGGTGCACATCTTAGTCCGCACAGCAGCTTAATTTATGTTAACCACTCACAGTTCGTCTGTAGATCAGAGGCTGACATGCACTTATTAACATCGCCATGGAGGAGACATATTTGTAATCACAGACTGGGATTTTCTGAGATGTCTTGCTGTTGTTGGTAAAAATTGAACCTCAATGCTGGGGGGCTGAGAGGATGCTGTAGGGCAATGAATTTGCTCATGACGTCGTGGCTGGTGTGTCAAGCTTGAAAGCGTGTTCCGCCAATTTAGCATTGCGCTTCTGAAACAAACCAGAGATTTGACTTCAATGTGATCAGACTCTGATGTGTAAAATTGGTGGAGTTCTCCTTTAACTTTAGTTTCTCCTGTGCAATTGTCCTAGGTGACACACGCAATGACCTCTATCTGACCCTTGAGCGGGGGGAGTTTGAGAGGGGCGGCAAGAGCGTCCAGAAGAACATTGAAGTCATGCTCTATGTACTCTATGCTGACGGGGACACACTCAAAGTATGACATATACGTACATGAGTTTGTTATGTACCATATCATCAATGTATGAGTCACGCTGAGAATAATGCTCCTCCCATCCATCCACACATTAACTGGATTAGCCGTCACTAAAATTAATCTCCCGTGTTTCTTTTCTCCTCAGGACTGCATCAGTTTGGGCAGCGGGGAGCCCAACACCAGCGAATATCGTTCTTTTGTCCTTTACCACAACAACGGCCCTCGCTGGAGTGAGATGGTCAAGCTGCCCATTCCCATAGATCGTTTCAGAGGCTCCCACCTACGCTTTGAGTTCAGACACTGCTCCAGTGAGTCAGTAATGCAGCCCAGTGGCAGTCATCCATCAGTTCAGTATGAGTTTATTGGGACAGATTGGATCATGCTCAGACCTATACAAGTTTGCACAGTGTAGATATACAGTATGACGCATGATATTATGACGTGGTTTCTTTCAGCTAAAGACAAAGGGGAGAAAAAACTGTTTGGTTTTGCCTTCACTCCTCTGATGAGAGAAGACGGGACCACACTGTCAGATGAGAGCCATGAGCTGTATGTGTACAAGGTATGAGCAGGTTTAACATGCACAATTTAGATACTTTAGATATGGTGCCCTGTAGCAAGTGTAGAAAAATTAATGCATAATGTAATAATTTTCACCCAGAGTTTAGTTTTATAAAGACATTAATATTTTAATCATTTTTTTTTCTGATTATGTGACCGTGGGCTTGAAAGTGGTCAGCGATAAAGACACATTTTGGTGTGCCTCTATCTTTGACCTGTGTATCTTTAGATTTTATATTAAAAGATGAATGCTTCAAAGTGGCTGGGCTGTGATGGGTGTTTTCTCTGTTGGTGGAACATCCCATTCCTGGAGTCAGCTTCATTATATGTTGTCATGTCATATGTCTCATCTGACCGTGACAACATGTGATGAAATGTACCATCCTTTTTTTTTTTTTATGTGTGTTATTAGCATGTTAAAATATAATGAATATACTGTAGCCTGGTAGAGTAATATTTTATGAATATGATATGATAAAATATGTTATTGTAATATCATATATTTTATAAATTGATATTATAAAATATTATTATAATAGCATATGCATATTGTATGGTCATGGAGTGAACATCCACTTTGTTAACTGGTCGGTAGCAGCCCAGGAACACTTTCCTGCAGTTGCCCATTACATTACAGCTGCGAGAGAGAAGAGCCAAAGAAATGTTTCCTGCTGCAGTTATGATCAGGCCGCTTATTGACTGCAACTCCAACTATTTGTTCCATGATGTAGGTGCAGTGGCATTCTTTCATTCCTAACCGTCTCACGGTTCTTAATGAATCTTCTCTGACCCTCCTGTGTCCAACCTCTAGTGCGATGAAAATGCCACCTTCAGTAACCAGGGCCTGTACCTGAGCCTGCCCTGCTGTAAAGAGGACTTCAACAGCTGCGCCAACCTGCCGGCCAACCTGCCCTTCCAGAGAAGCCCTAAAGAGACCTTCTGGGTCTCCACGATACTCTGCTCCACCAAACTCACACAAAATGGTAATCTAACACTTTACATGCTACTCTCCTTCATATATTTTCACTTTATATTCAATTCGATTAAACTCAGTCTGATTTTATTGTCTTTTCAGTCGACCTTTTGGCTCTTCTGAATTGGAAGGCCCATCCAGACAGGGTGTTGGACATCCTCGGTCGACTGCGTCAGATCAGCGGAGAGGAGATTGTCAAGGTCATTGTCTTCAGATTATTTCTCTGATGATGTGAAGGATGTAGAGAATATTTACCTTCTATGTAGCTGTATGATGTAGTGGACTTCCTTGATCCCACACTACATAAAATATTAAGATTCCCTATCTTACAGTATTTAGGCCGAGACAGCAAAGACATTTTCAGTTTTTTATGCATGTTGACTTTTTTAAGAAGTCGCAAACAATTAAAGTAAACATCTGTTACTGTGAAAACATTGTTAGTACCGTTTAGAAGTCACATTATCATTTCAGAATTTAAAAAAGGACTTATTGCCATGTTTCTCGGATAAAGGGGCTACCCTTTGTTTCTATTTTAGTCAACAGCAAGGTCTTTAATGTGATGGTTGTGCTGAGTGCTGTTTCTTCTTTTCCTCACAGTTCCTGCGAGATGTCCTGGATACGCTCTTCTGTCTTTTAGATGACAACACTGATAAATATGGGCCGCTGGTTTTCCAGTCACTGGTAGGAAATTTAAAGAGGAACAACTGCGCTCAGAAATTAAATTACGTATTGCCACTTTAAGCAGAGGAAATAGGCATAACGTCGTTATATACTTGTGTGTTCAGGTGTTCATCATTAACCTACTCAGGGATAGCCGTTTCTACCACTTCAGACCTGTCATGGACTCCTACATCCAAAACCACTTTGCTGGAGCTTTGGCATACAAGTACAACAAATTCTACTCAATTCTTTTCAGTGAACGTGAAAATCAGAATTTACGCAGCTACAAAGTTACACGTGATACTGACTCTCGGAATTTCTGCAGAGAGCTGATTCGATGTCTGAAGTGGTACATGGACCGCTCGGCTGAGGTCGTCCGACAGGACCACATCCAGGAAGCCATGAGGGTAAAGTATCACATACACACTTCTGTCTGGTTCAGATTCAGAGTGGTAGGATAAAACCTGTCCATCCTGGCTGCTTCGACTAGGATTAATTAGTAAGACATGCGGAAATGGGCAAACGGAAGCGATGATAAGGATAAATGTGACGCCATAGGAGGCGTCACGAAGTGAATTCCCTGCTGAGAGAAAAGCTGATGAAAAGAAGTTATCAAAAACCTCTGCAGACATTACTGTGTGCAGAGTGCAACATTTCCACATGGTTTTTGAATTTCCTTTGTGATGAGATCATGTGAAGAGATATTCTATTATGAGACCTGAAAATTGGAAACATTTCTTCTATGTATTGATTTTCAACCACGAACCCATTCAGTTCTCAGTTCTTATTCTGTGTTAGGGAGCTGACAGTATGATATGACGTGTACCTCAGCTGACTGCATGTCTCCGTCTGCATGCTGCCAACAACCCTGTCAGGCTCTGGAGTACCTGTTCAAGTTCATCGTCCAGTCTCGAATCCTGTACTCGAGAGCCACCTGCGGGATGGAGGAGGAGCAGTTCAGAGCGAGCATCCAAGAGCTCTTCCAGTCGATTCGCTTCGTCCTGAGCCTGGACAGCCGCAGCTCAGAGAACCTGGTCTTCACGCAGGTCAGAGAGTTCACACCTCATGACAAAAATTTTCACCGTCTGCTGCTCTGAGGAGACATGTCACCTGCCTTTCGGTGTTACTTTATCTTTGTTTATAAATGTTTTTATTTCTTCATTTATTCATCCTCTTTGTTTGAATGCATGGTTCGCTGATTGTTTTTTTTATTTGTTAACTAGTTTCTCATTTCATTCTTGTTACTTGTCTCACCTTTCATTCTGTGCACTCTGTGATTGATGCTTCAATCCCTCGCCCCCACTGTTGCCCCATCCTTGGCTTGCTCTTGGACAGTTTAGGGGTGTGACCAGCCGCATGCCTCTCTGTGGTCACGCTGGGGGGCTCTCCTCCATCTCAGTAAGTCACAGCGCCCCCCTGTGTCGGTTTGACAATGCAACAGAGGCTGTGCGTACACCGGCCTGCCAAGACAGGATGATGTTTTCTTAGGTAACTGAAGTGCAGTGAGTGGTTTATATTTGGCTGTTTTACTGGTTATTTGAGACTGAATATGGAGAAACTGAGAATAGGGCTGTACAAAGAGATAAACTGTGTTCCTACATTAAGATCTTGGTCGTGCTCCTTTTGGAATATTAATAACCAGCTTAACTGGGGGCTATTTTGTGTCATGTCAGTGCCACCCAGAAAAAGGCAATGTTTATAATGTTATAAATGGAATTCCTTATGATGTTTTTATATATGTAAGTGTAACTTCTTTGAAACTGTTTATTTATTCCATATGTACACTACAAAATCCCCCTTTCTGTTTTCCCCCTCAGGCAGCACTGTTGAACAGTTTCCCTGATATCTTTGATGAGCTGCTTCAGATGTTCACTGTTCAGGAGGTAGCCGAATATGTCAGGGGCACCCTTGGGAGCATGCCCAGCACAGTGGACATTGGCCAGTCTATGGATGTAGTCAAGCTGCAGTCCATAGCTCGTACAGTTGAGAGCCGCCTCTTCTTCTTCCCCGGTGAGACAAATGTGAAGGTTTCCGTTCTCTGAAGATACCAAAACAACCATAAATGTGAGCCTAATGTGCATACAGTACAGTACTTTTCGGTTTCATCCTCACTCTGTCTCCTCGATCTTTCTTTCTCGCTTCCCTCAGAGTCTCGTAGTATTTTGCTGCCGGTGGTTCTGCATCATATCCACCTGCATCTGCGCCAGCAGAGGGAGCTGCTCATCTGTTCTGGGATCCTTGGCAGCATCTTTTCTATAATCAAGACAAGCTCCATGGTACAGTATATTGTATCATAATCACACTCAGCATATATGACTGAAAATCCCTTTTGATGACAAAAAAAGTTAAATTGAATTAGTAAATACAATAAAAAAATCCCCATTTTCTTTTGAAAAATATTGGATCATGGTAATGCAGCTGTAGCTTGTTAGCACAAACACTGAAGTGCTCACACCAAGCAGCATATTTGCATCTCTGTTGTTGGCTCAGTGTTTCTCTGCTTCCTTCTACTTGCTCTCTGTGTCTCAGGAGTCTTCAGTTCAGGAGGAGGTGGAGATGATGGTGGAGAGCCTTCTGGACGTGCTGCTGCAGACTCTGCTGTCCATCATGAGCAAGTCTCACTCTGTGGAGACGTCCAGAGGGCAACGTTGTCCCCAGTGCACTGCTGAGATAACGGTAAGCTTCCACTCACCGTGCCTCTGCGATGTGCGGTCAAAACAAGTGGAATTTAGTGAATATTTGAGGATCAACCTTTCTAAATATATGTGTCCATATATGTCATTTTCTCTTATGCAGGGGGAGTATGTTTCCTGTCTTCTCTCTCTGCTCCGACAAATGACAGAGATCCACTTTCACCATCTACTGAACAACTTTCATAGCAAGGAGGAGCTGAAGGTGGGAAACTCACAGAGCCGAGCAAGATTACAGCATTTTGCTGTGGCCTGCTTACTGCATACCTAGACTGCATAACCTTTGTTAATATATTCATGCAGGAGTTCCTGTTGAAGATCTTCTGTGTGTTTCGCAATCTGATGAAACTGACTATCTTCCCCCGGGACTGGAGTGTGATGAGGCTTCTAACCAGTCAGTGAGTGTACTTCTCCTGTTTTGTCATGCTGTCTTTGTCCCAGAGATGGTAAGGGTATACAGCCAACCATTAGATCAGACTCACTCCAGATAATCCCGCTCTGAAGATGACGCTTGTGTTGCAAATTTTTTCATCTATTTTTGGCTGCTACCTTGTTTTGTAAGCTGACAGTGAAATGTTTGTTTTCTGCAGCATCATCGTAGTGACAACACAGTTTCTGTCTCCGGCGCTGCACAAGAACTTCTCAGAGGCGGATTTTGATTTCAAGGTGTGTGTCCCGACAGCGGGGAGCTGGCATTTAGGAAACCCACTGCACCATAAAGAAACAACATTTTTTATACTTTTTCATGATTAAATTTGTGAAACTAGCATTATTTGTTCAACGCAGCATTAACTTACTTTTGTTTTTGCCGGTGGTGTGTGTCAGGTGTGGAACTCCTTTTTCAGTCTCACTGTGCTGTACATCAACCAGCCCAGTCTGCAGCTGGAGGCCCTTGGCCCTGCTAAGAGAAAGAAAGTCCTCGACAAGTAAGAAACTACCGTATATTCATTGTGTGCATTCGTTCCAAAACCAGGTTAGTTGTTTATTTAACTCTCTACACTTGACTATCCACTCTTGTCTTTGTAGGTGTGGAGATATGAGAGTGATGATGGCATATGAGCTCTTCAGCATGTGGCAAAAATTAGGTGCGTCATCAATCTTAATGTATATACATACATAGACACCACAACCCCCCACCATCCTCCCACACACTCATACATGTCATCACTGTGAAGCATCCTGCATTTAGATTTTAATGAAATCAGTGAGAAAAATGGCTTCTATATATGTGAATCTCTCTGCAATCCAGGTGACAACAAGCCGCACTTCATCCCAGGAATGATGGGACCCTTCTTGGGAGTCACCCTCGTCCCTCAAACTGAGGTTCGAAATATTATGATCCCAATTTTCCACGACATGATGGATTGGGAGCAGAGGAAAAACGGCAACTTCAAACAGGTCATTATGACATTATTATGTCATGAAATACAGATTGTGTGCCACAGCAGTTGTTGCGATAAAAACGGACGGCCTTTTGTCACATACTGTAACGCTGCCCATCTTTTGGCTGAATGTGCTTTGTCTGTGTGTAGGTGGAAGCAGAGCTGATGGATAAACTGGACAGCATGGTGTCAGATGGGAAAGGCGATGATAATCACAGAGAGCTCTTCAGCCTTTTGTAAGCATCAGACCTCCGTTGAGTGAGCCCTTTGAGTTGATACTCAGAATAATGCTGCTCTCATAGTATTTCCTTCTAACAAACTTCTCTGTGTCGTTTGGCTGTCACACCCCAGGACCCAGCTGTTTGGGCCCTATCCAAGGTGAGATGTCATGCCTTCACGGCCAAGGCCCAGACACACTTGATGATTTGATGTTTACTTCTTTTGCTCCTTATCTTTAGTAAGATCCTCTCACTGTATTTTCTGTGCAGCCTGCTGGAGAAGATAGAGCAGGAGACCTGGAGAGAGACAGGGATCTCGTTTGTCACATCCGTCACAAGACTTGTTGAGCGATTACTAGATTACAGGTATACTGAGATTACCTTGCGCATAATAACACTATTAGTTTATGTCATGAAATTGCAAAGCAATGAGAAAAAAAAATCTGATATTTTATGTTAAGGGACTGCATGAAAGGAGATGAGATGGAGAACAAGAAAATTGGTGGTTCTGTCAACCTTATGGTGAGACATTCATGAGTGTGTCTGGATTTTAGAAACACATTTCTGAATATTTCGACACTGATTAAGATTTTAACCAATCTTTTTCTTTTTAATTCAACCCCAGAACTTCTACAAATCAGAGGTCAACAAGGAGGACATGTACATCCGTTACATCCACAAGCTGTGTGACCTGCATCTTCAAGCAGAGGACTTCACAGGTAACATAGATACTGGTTCATTATTTTGTGGTGTAACATGGTTTATGGCAGAGGCAAAGTGATATTCTGTGTTGGGTGCACACAGGTTTCGAAGTCTCACAAAGTCAGACCTGAGAAAAATTTTGGCCTGGCACAGATTTCACTTGTTTTAGCTGATCAGGTGTGGTCAGACCACATTTCCCATCCCATCCCATTTATTTATTCTTGTACTTTTTTATTTCAGGAATTGACTTGTCTATTTGGCTTAGTGCAGACTTCAGTTTGATGGAAATCATATAAAATTGTGAGGCTCTCCAATGTCCATTCAGTTTGAGAGAGGTGTGGGATTGACTGCTCATTGACTGGTGGTTTCTATTCTTGTTTTATGACTGCACAGGAAAATAATGCAAGCAGCAGAGAGGGAGGGATGCTGCTTGGCTGTAGTGAATGTGAGGACAGTGACCTAGGCTAATGACAGTCCAGTTAGCTCCTGCCGTTTATGTTTACATATTGCCCCGTCCACGCGAGAAAAATTTCGCCAGGTGAAATCTGCTCTGACTGCACCTCGAGGACTGTGCGAGCATGTGCAGACTGTATTTGATTGAGCAGTCAATTCTCCTGCTCCTGTCAGGGTGGGACAAATCTTTATCATTAACTTTTATGACTATTATTAGCACATGGGGCCCAGTGACCTCACATCCTCCGCATCATTGCTACCCTCACCTTCAACCTGAGTAGAGGTATAAATAGCAAGAGTGACTGAAAATATGTGTGAGTGTGCAGGACCTTTAAAGGTGATAGTAGCAGGCATAGTTACCTCTTTTTTTTTTTTTTTTTTCAGCAAACAGTTCTCTGTAGATAATCACAATAAGCCCTCAGCTGGCAACAGAAGGATTCTATGGGCAGCATCTTAGGAAAACTCCACCATTGTAGACTGGATTCCCTGTTCAGCCACAGATGGGAAAGAAAATAGATACGAAAATAGTCTGATGAAAACAGAGATGTGCAAGCTAAATATCACACAGTGTAGAGACACATTTTAAAGGCAAAATATCAGGCATTGATAGCTAGAGATAAATATGCGCTTGTAGTTTAACATTAAAACATCACACTACTGACAGCCTCCACAGCCATCAGTCCTATGTTATGTGTCTTGCAATTCTGAGATTTAAACTGTATTACAGTCATGTTACAGTATATTTAACTGAAGTCTGGTGAAGGCACTGTCAATCACGTCAGTTTATGTAATCATGTAAATAGCTGAAGCAATTCTTCTTTCACGTTGCCAGTGGTGGCTTTATTGTGTGCATGTAAATGTAGCCAAATATGACTAATTGAATGCAGCCTTATCCATCACTTATGTAAAACAAACAACAGGCAGCTGGCAAGATAATTAAATGACATTTTAGTGTTCTGCCGATTTGGCTGTGAAGACACGTGTGGTTACTGTGCAAATCATCTTCTGCCTAAAAAAAAAAACGTCCCTTATCTTCAAAGACGTTTTTTACTGTGGATGCAATGGATTCATCTTCTTGCACTGTTTATTTTAGGGCTGCAGCTATTGATTCTTTTCATTTTTTTTTTTTTTTATTAATCTGCCTTTTTGTTTGAATAATCAATTGGTCTTGGTAAAACATTTCCGTCAAAATTTCTAAAGCCCAAGATGATGTCATCAAATTGCTTGTTTTGGTTGATTAGCACCCACAGAACCCACAGATATTTAATTTGTTATCTCATAAGACAAAGAAAATCAGCAAATCCTCACAACTGAGAAACTTTTACTGTCGATAGGCTGATCAATTAATCATTTCATTTAATCATGTAATGCTGTTTTCACATTTTCACAATTGTTTGGAGGAAAAACCTCAAAGGCAATCACTTGTCTTCAACCTTTATTGGATTATTGGAAGTTCAGTTAGCTCACTGTATAACTGTGCACCTACACACATAGTGAGGGCTGAAGATACAGTATACTTTTGCATCCTTTCCCTTCTGTATGAGCAGCCTATAGTCCCTCTCTGATGTCTGTCCACACCATAACTGTGATACATTGTATAACTCACCCTCAAAATACATTTGCTGCGCTGTGTGAAAGCAACAAGAAATACATATAATGTCGTGATAAAAAGAACAAGAGATAATTGCACGCTATTTTATTTTCACATGGTTTTCATTCAACGATTGTGCCAAAACAACTGAAAAAACTGTGATAGTAATTGAGAGTAGATGGTATGATTTCAACCGTCCAGGTGGTCTTTGCACCTCTGGCTACCAATATAGCAAAACATACTTGCCGTGCTCTGGGCAACTTGTGCTTTGTGTCACTGACCGCGCTTTGTGTCACGCGCCATCTGTTCACAAAAAAGTGGACCCAAAATGTCTGGAGGGGATCAGTTCATCAGTGTGGCCAGACTGTGCAAACTGGTCAACATCTGTAGCTTCACTAGCTAGCAGATAATCACAGTGATACGCGTTCATTCTGTTGACCTTTGGCCTGTACCCCCTTCTGCTGCAGAGGCAGCGTTCACCCTGCTGTTGTACTGGGAGCTGCTGCAGTGGGAGGACCGGCCTCTGAGGGATTTCCTCCACTACCCCTGTCAGAGCGAGTGGCAACGCAAGGAGAACCTGAGTCGCAAAATCCTTCACTACTTCAACAAGGGCAAGGCAAGTGAAAATTTTTTCTCATAGCTTTATATCTTACTCCTGTTTTCACTGATTTGAGGCCAGTGTTTGGGGGAATTGTTAAAGGCCTGTCATTTCTGACCCGCACCAGCCTCTGGCTTCACTGCAACAGAACCTCACTCAGTAGAATGTGAAAAATGAAGGCAAGACCAAGTTAACTTAACAAAGTGATGGAACAAAATTAGTAGGTTTGTAGTGGAAAATACAACAGGAACTAAATCACCTCAGATAAATGAAACTCACATAAGTTTATAGATTTTAAAAAAAAAATGTTTTTCTAATAATGTTTCAGTAGCTGTTCTCATCTGCAGTGCAGCTGTTCCTAAGCATAATTAATTTTTGCCCTCATTAACACTGGGGGAGAGACAGAATCCCGAAAGTTTTCTCAAAGTTTTTATCCGCTTGGACACATTTCTGCTAGTCCCCGGTGGCTTTTATTGTTTTGTTATGATGCTTCATTCACCACCTATTGATCTAGGTTCACACAGTGGTTAAGAATTACTCAAACACTTTACCGAAGTAAGAGTAGCGATACCAGGGTGTAAAAATACTCAGTTACAAGTAAAAAAAAAAAATCCTAAATGTTTTTTAAGTAAACGTACAGTAATATTAAAAAATAGGTGCTGTAAAATGTAAAATGTCTTGTTATTTAAAAAACCACGGAGAGATTTATTAATATATATTCTGTTATTTGGGGGTTATTACCGATACAAGCTATACATTAACGTGTCTGTAGCACTTTAATGTTGTAGGAGGTGGAGGTGGAGCTAAATTTAATTACTTTATATACTGTAGTCTAGTCTATACTGAGTAGTAGAATCTTTATCGATGCATCATAATTTTACAGGCTGATCAGGTTTTATGTGTAAAATCATAGTAACTATAGCCAGATAAATGTAGTGACGTATAAAGCAGTGTAAAATGGAACTACTCAAGTAAAGTACAGCAGCCACCAGTAGAATAACCAGAACTGTGGATTAACAAAACGAAATCATCGTATTGTCATTGCTTTGGTATGTATCCTGTGTTTTGAAAGAGGTTTTATGTACTATAGCAAACACTGAATCTCGTGATACAAATACTAACATGTAGCATTTGCTTCGGGGACGACAATGCCCTCTGGACTCTGAGAGCAGTTAAGAAGGAAATAAAAGTGGCCTCCTTCAATAACGCTTTATCGTCTCTTCTCTTTACTGCCGCCCTTCTATAAAAAGACACGAGTCGCTGTTCTGGATCAGCGGAGTCCAGAACAGTGAATCCAGAAATGCGCTTGAAGGCCAACTTGCACGTTCGCAACCTCAGAGAATAAATGGGGGGTAGATGATGCAGAAAAAAAAAAATCTATATACACTTCAGTGACATCTGGATTCCTTCTTGTAAGGCGGTTATCATGTCCACCTCAAAGCACACGAGGGTCAGAGGCTAGGTCGAGTTTGACAAGTTAATGGTCTCATTCCCTTTTGCCTGCACACTCAAGAAATGCTCTAACATCAAATTGCGGGAGTATAGAGCCTGTAGTCAATGTTATATTTCTTTCAGCTAAATTCTACATACACAAGTGTCAATTTGGTTTGACAGCTCCGTATTTCTCCTCCTTTAACATTTTATTTTTCCAATAAAATGTATAAAAATTCCCCAAATAATTTTCTGCAGTTAATTACTATGAGAATTTTTTTTGGACCAATTTAGGATTTTTTTCCCCCTTTTTCTAATTAATATCACGTACGTGTAATTCTTCTCCATCGTTCATCTTTTTCTTCTTCTTCTCATGTTTTGTGTATATTTTTAAATCTATGGTTTTAATTTATGCATATAATGGACCACAGCTTTATAATTATGACCTGTAACAAGCAAGGAATGAGAGAAATAATGGCCATTGGTGAGAAATGGAGTTGGAGTGTGAGGAGAACAGGAACTGAGCAGGTATCTTGGTGCGTGACCAGCGTTTGCTAACAATGCTGTGTTGCTATGATTACTCATTTAGAGGTTAGCAAACATTAGAAAACACAACTTAACGTACGCAGTTCACAGTTGTTGTTGACTTGAGTCTCCGAGTCTTATTACACTATCATTAGAATATAAAATAAATATAGGTGCATGTTTATGCACATACAGCTTCTTGAAGAAAGAAGAAAGAAAGAAGAAAGAAAGCTTGACATCATATTGGCTTCTTTGCAGAGATCACACATATTTTGAAGCTATATTGAATTCTAAGTGCGATATTTTTGCTTTTAGCTGCTTTTAGCTGCTTTTAGCGCTGGAATATAAATATACAGTAGCTTAGTACGAAAACAAGACTCTTATAGAGTCTAATGGAGGCTTTTTTTCCCTACTTTCAAGTGATTTGCAAACATATTTTTTTCATTGTTATTCTGCTGCAGTATAATTTTGTCATTTGTCTCAGTTTTTCTTCCTACAGTAAATGTGTGTATCTAAATCTAAAATTTGCCACAGGGGGCTTTACAATCTATAAGTGTTCTGTCCTTAGACCTTCCATTCAAATCAGGACGACCCCACACACACACACACACGTACACACACACACATACACACACACAAAACCCTTCTTATTTTTGTATACTTCCTCCATCTAAAATGACCGTTTAGTGCCAGTCCTCCAAAGTTTCCAATCTCTCATTGTCATTTTTATGATGACTTCTCATGATTTTAAGCTTTAATGATTTCTTCCATTCATCCTTTATCTCATCTATGTATGACTTTGCAGTGCTGGGAATATGGAATCTCCCTCTGCCGGGAGCTCGCTTTCCAGTATGAGACTTTATACGATTATCAGAGCCTCAGCTGGATACGGGTGAGTGAAGTCTTGCATGCTTCCTCTTTCTGCTGTCATTATCAAAACAAGTGGAAGGTGAGCATCTCGGCTCGCTCTGTCACTGTCATCCTCTGTTATGTCATGTGAAGTGTGTATAACACAATCTCCTAATTACCTGTGCACACCCACACTCATCAGGAAATGCAGAGGATTCAGTAATGTGTGTGATTAAATCATTATTCATCATGACTCTTCTGTATATTTGACATTCTGTGACAGAAAATGGAGGCAGCGTACTATGACAACATCATTGAACAGCAGAGGATTGAACCCGAGTTCTTCCGAATGGGCTTCTATGGCAGGAAGTTTCCTTTCTTCCTCAGGGTAAGACTTAACTAAAAAGCGTTGCCTCTTGTCTGTCCTGACACAGTTATGATTCTGCTGATGCAGCCAGCTACACTGCTCCTTCACGTTTCAGCGGGAGACAGTGTCAGCTGCAGTCTAATAAGCTGGACAAGTTTACACGTTGGGTTCTCAAGTTTCTGAGTGGTATATTGGTATGTGCTGGCATTAAAAATTATGAGCTTTGTGTGTTGTCCCTCTGCCAGCCATCCCGGTCTCATCAAGAATCTCAGTACAATAGTATAATGGAACTCCATCTGTAAAATTTAGCGTCTGAGATCCATCAGCCTCCACATAAATATTTACCTAATTTTCTTGAAAGAAATCTGAGGAGAAACACTTAATCATCCTAAAATATAAGGAAATGTGTCCCCTACACTGTCATAATATCTCATTTCATTTAGGGGCTTATTTAACCAATTCCAGTTTCATGTGCACAAAAATAACAAGCCTAAATGTGAAACTGGTTAATTATTATATCAATAAAGCAGCAGGAGATTTCTTACATTATTCAACAGGACTGGATAAAAAACAAACGCAGTATGCAGTTGGGAATCCAACCAAAGACTCTGCTTTTTTTGTGCATTTTTATCCACCAACACTAAAACCTCTGAAGTGGTACTGCTAATAATAAAACAGCTGGTGCACCTTGTACTAAAACAATAATAAAAGAAAAAATCCGGAGCACTAGAGAAGAACGAGAGAAGAATCACCTTTGACTCCTCTCTTACATTCAAGAAACACATCAACAGCATCACTATAGCGGCTTTCTTCCACCTCTGTTCGCCCATTTCTAATACAGTCAGATGAAAAAAATTCTCATTCATGCTTTCATCTCATCTGCACTGTATCACTGTAACATGCTTTCCTCAGGTTTTACCACTCTTTGGCATTAAAAAAAAAAAAAAATCCAACTAGTCCGAAATGCAGCTGCTAGAATTCATTCTAGAACCAAAGGATTTCAACAACATAACACCGATTCTGTCCTCTCTTCACTGGCTTCCTGTTTCATCCAGGCCAGACTACTAACTGCTATTCGATGATGTGAGCTGCCAGTTTTGCCAGTCAGTGGCAGCCTTGTAATACATCCACCTGTTATCTTCCCTCCTCAGAATAAGGAGTTTGTCTGTCGTGGTTATGACTATGAACGGCTTGAGGACTTCCAGCAAAGGATGCTGGGGGAGTTCCCGCAAGCCATCGCCATGCAGCATCCCAACCAACCTGATGACACCATCCTGCAGAGCGACGCTCAGTGTATCCTATTAGTTGTACTACGGCTATTTTTTTAAAACTATTTTTATAATAAATTAATGTGTAGTTATTCAGAGTGTAGTTATTAACTTGAATTATTACTTGATTTTTGATGTTGGTAATTGCCTTTCAGTTGATTAATCAACTAATTGTTTCAGCATTGCACTAAACACTATGCAATGTTTGTACATGTATATTTATGAGATTATTACAGATAAAATTGGATTGATTTCCATAGTCAGAAAATGAGACTGTATGCATTTCCTCTGAATATCCCTCCTGCTCTTCCTCCTGTGTGAGTAGGCATGTCTTTCTGTCGCTTCCTTGACACTTGGTTTCTAGATCTGCAGATCTACGCCGTGACTCCGGTGTCAGACATCTCTGATGTGCCTCAGCTGGAGCGTGTGCCTGAGAGGATCAAGAGTTTCTACCGCATAAACAATGTCAGCCGTTTCCACTATGACAGGCCGTTCCACAAGGGGCCCAAGGACCGTGAGAATGAGTTCAGGGTACGGTGAGCCAGCAGTGCCCCTCTGAGTCCATTTCGGCCCCACAGTTTTTCCACAGAAAATGCTGAATTCAGACGTAACGGTAGTAAAAGACATGAAATAGATCGAACTCTGGGGAATCTGCAGATGATTCGTGCAGTCATTTTTTTTCTGGATTAATCTGGCCTTTCAGGTGATGTAGGCAGATGTAACACCCCCTGGTGGTCACAGTGGAGGGCCTGCAGCTTTTGGGCAGTGATATCTTACGTATTTCTCTATAAATTTTAATATTCATGACTAAATCCTTAAGGGGAAATCCTAAGGTGTCATTTATTAAGAGTTTAACACAAAAAAAACCCATGCTTCATCAGGACTGTATGGGTGTAGTTTGATCAGATTTGATTGACAGATTTTGACGAGGTTTATATTCATGTCACTGTCACACCGGGTCACCTAAACATGAGGGTAATGTCAGGGGCATCAAAATAACAAAAGCACCGTATAATACAATCACATAGGCCGCCATGATTTTTGAGACATTTTACCTCAGTCTATTAAATCCTCTGTGACTAGTAAGTTGACTCGTGTTGAAAAATAAAAATTGTGATTGTGGTATTAGGTATTCACCCAGATATCTCTGTTGTCTAGCAGCCTTCGAAACGTACACTGCTCCCTGCGTGAACTGCAAGGGAATTAGTCATGAACACTGCACGGTGAGGTGTAGGGTGCGGAAACTGCATTAGCATAAAGGAAAAGTAGGCACAAATGGATTCTCACTCATCATCATAACATCGTAATTTAGACAGATATCTGTTTAGAGTAATAACAATACAAAGTTAAAGATTACCATTAAATTGAAACAAAAAATCTCAATCTCTTAAAATGATGAACAGCAGTGACTGTTTTCACTGCAGGATTTTTGTATGGTATTTAATACTGCAATTAATTATTATTTTCGTTAATTATACATTAATCTGTCAATAATTTTCAGATTAATTGATTAATTTAGTATAAAAAAAATGTCAGAGATGAGTAAAAAATGCTATTTACAATTTTCCAGAGCCCTTGGAAATATCCTAACTTGTTTTTGTCGGACAAACGTTCCAAAAACCAAATGATATTCAATTTACAGCTATATAAGACTGAAAAGCTGAAAATCTTTACATTTTGAGGAATTGATGGAAAATGCTGAACAATGGATGTTTAGCATTTTTTTCTTTTGAAATCACTTTAATGATAGAAAAAACTTATCACAATTGTTGACAATTAGTACTGACTAACAAACCAATTAACTGACCAATTGTTACAGTGTTTATGTTTTTGTAACCCCCCCCCCCCCGTCCACATTACCTCTGTTCTCTGCATGTTTAACAGAGTCTGTGGATTGAAAGAACAACCCTGATCCTCTCCCGTCCTCTCCCCGGGATCTCCCGCTGGGCGGAGGTGGAAAGGAGAGAAGTGGTGAGGAGCTCTAACGTTCGTTCTATTATGTTATATTGCCCCTGAGGGATGCTAGACAGTTTTTTCTCCAGCTCTCTTACGACAGATGTGACGTCACTGTGGTAGCCATGCTTCTGAGGGAGTATGTTAGACTGACAAATGTGAAGTTGTCGTATACATACTCTTCCTCACATAGCTTAGGGTGAATGTGTGTTTTTATTTCCAGGTGGAGGTGAGCCCTCTGGAGAATGCCATTTATGTGGTGGAGAATAAGACCCAGGAGCTGCGAACTCTGATCAGCCAGTACCAACACAGGCAGCATCATGGCAACATCAATCCGCTCAGCATGTGCCTCAATGGGGTTATAGATGCGGCTGTGAACGGAGGCATCGCCAGATATCAGGAGGTAATGTTGTGGGGCGGAGTGAGGGAAGACTGCACCAATGTTGAATGGGGAATCTGTGTTGTGAGAGATCCTCATCCTTTGACTCATCCTCTTCTACACCCAGGCCTTCTTTGATAAGGACTACATCAGCAGTCACCCAGAAGATACAGAGAGGATCACACATCTGAAGGATCTGATGCAGGAGCAGGTCAGGCTCAGCTTTGAAGTTCATCATATGGGGAACTGCTCCTTTGGCAGACTCACGTGATAATGGAGTAAACATCCTTTTCAGTGCTTGTTCTTCTGATTTCTTATAACAGGTGCACATTCTTGGAGTGGGGCTGGCTGTTCACGAGAAGCTGGTGCATCCAGAGATGCGTCCACTGCACAAAAAGCTTGTAGACCAGTTCCACATGATGAGGACAGGTTTACACCATGTGAGCAGTCCCAATTGTGGCTCAGCTTTTCATGTTTCTTTCTGAGCTGTGTTCATTTTTATTCTTGCTGACGTACATGAACTTTGTCCTGTGATGTGAAGTGATGATAATTTGTTTGTGTTGTGATGCATCCGCGCGTGTGCAAAGGTTGCAGTATGTTTATAAGCAAGTGCTTCAATGCACGCGTGAGCAGTGTAATTATTCAGAGCAGTATATGGTTGGGTCCCAGCAGGGTGTGCCCAGTGGGGATCGATTCGGCCCTGCAGGCTGCCCAGGGGTCAACTCTCCTAGAGGCATCCTCTCCTCCCACAGCCACATGAGCCCTGAGAGTGTGCGCCTAATACACAGACACAGGTCAGTCATACACACGGACACACATGAGCACATCTGTAATCCTGGCCCAAACCTTAACCACCATAATGTACTGCATATCTGATATGTAGATCTCACTAGAAATGAATTTGGGCCAACTGTAAGCTGGACTGTGCAGTAGCTGCGTAGGTCCTACAGGTAAATTCGCGGACACACAGAAATAAACGTTTTTTACAGTCTTCAACATTGTCTCTGTCCTACAGCCCTCTGAACCTTCAGGGCTCAATCCGTCACTCGTCCTCCTCCCTGTCCTCTCACACATCCAGTGAGGCAGGAAACCTCGTCATAATGACCGACGGCCTGATGGGAGAGCACCCTGAGGAGGCATTACACATGCAGGTACGGCCTGAAATAATAAAAAACACTGGCATGGATGTAGCTGAATTTGTTTATCATGTTATAAAAGTGCAACTGACGTAAGAACTGGCATTATGTAAAACATAATACACTGCGTAACAACGTGTACCTAATAAATTGGCAACTGAGTGTATAATACTTGTATGTTTTCCTTTGTGATTATCAATTTTGATACTGTAACTATAAGTGCTTTTCTTAACACTTAATTTTATGGGTCCTATATTTTCCATCTAATACTCTGGAAACTTTCCTCTTAATTTCTTAAACATTTTCTGGTATTTAGCTTTAATTTACGAAGATATTTGGTACTAATTATAAAAGAAGTGGAGAAAGTGGTCATTTCCACCTGTTATTAAATACCCTCATGTTATATTCAAGGCTTTAAGAAAAAACTAGGAAATTATGTAGCAGATAAGTGAAAAATAGTTCATACATATAGTATACCTATAGTGCCATATACTCTGCAGTGAAATCGTGGAGGCCTTTCTTGGAAATATCATAGTGGTTAACAGCTAAATTGCAGCTAATTTTTAGGAACTTGTGAAGGATGTTTCCAGGAATTTAGCTGGAAGATACAGTACCCGTAAAGTAAAGAGTTACACTCCTTTTTTAATAATGCTGTTGTAATGCACATTAGTTTTCTGTCTGCTAGATAAAATATAAAAGACAGTTAAAAGTATTTCCTATTCCTGATCAGTGCTTCAGTAGTTTTCCAAATATATAGAATGTCTTCTGTTTTTCAGCCGAGTCCGTCCTCCTCCAGTCTGAGCTCAATCCGCTCCAACTCTTCCCAGATTATTAACTCTGCTCCCTCAAGCGCCAGAGGTAAGTAATGCAGCTGCAGAGAACCGCACTGGAGATGGACACAGAGAATGAAATGATCATTGTCCTGGCCAGTGCCAATATATCTGTATTTGTGTATATTACACGTCTTCATGGACATTTTACCAATCACAGGTGCTCAAGGGGAGCAAGAATTAGAAAAGTTCTTTGATAGATATCTCAAAAATCATATGTACAATGTGATAATATATAAAATACCTGCATTTGTAGGACAATAATTTTCTATGCTACATGTAATGAGGTTGTTGCAAGTAGAAATAGTAAATTTTCCACGTCTTTTCTCTGTCCAGGCTCTCCGTCTTTGCCTGATAAGGCCAAACACAACCGGGAGGTAATGATTCTGTTGCCATCTCATCGTGAGAGGGCCAACAACTCCATGTACTACAACATGGCAGAGAATGGACAGGTGGGACGGAGCTGGGAAGGAACCGTAGAGCTTGTCATTTTTGAAAAACAAAACTGCTAATGATTTGTAACTGTGCTTTCTCTTTTTTTTTTTTTTTCCAGAACAACCACATGCAGCGTGCCTTACTTCAGCAAGTTAGCCCCTGTAAGCCGTGTGCTGATCCTCACATGAATCTGCCAGAGAAAGGTAACACACAAGCAGGCTGAAATGTGCAGCGTTATGTACACGACATGTATTACAGTGTGTGTTGACATTTTTATGTGTTCCCCCTCCAGTCTTTCCCAATGCTCCCAGCAGCTGGAGTCTGGATGGAGAGAACAGGGAACAGGTGTCCTACATGCCAGCTTCTTCTGGAGGGGCAATCATGCCCCCTGTCCCACCCAGGTCCTTCCCACCAGGTTTGCATTTGCTCTTTTTACTTCATTGTAATGGTTTTACTTGGTGTTGAGATCATGTACGTATTTTCATTTCAAATGTATTTCACTTTTGACTTAGCCTAACAAGTCAACAGCAAATCAACAGCAACTCAGCTGATTTCTCAGTGATGTTATCCAGACTAAAATCTGGCAGCAAAAACTGAGCTTGTAAAGCTTACACAGGCTTTGAAGAGCTATTTATGTGTTTATGAGGCCTTCTCCTCACATGTATGAATTTGACTTCTATTTGCAGGGCACTTCCTGATGCACTGTGATGCGTTTCACCACCAGAACAATGACCCTCCCCCTGCCCTGCCTGTCCGTTCTCTTCGAAAGGTACATCCATCAGCAAACCATCATTCTGCATAGACAGACACCGGAATTTTGACTTCATGTCAGACAAGATAAAATATCAGACCCAAACAGCTCTTTAGAAACTTTTTGGGTTTGACACATTATGCATATTTGTTGCTTAGTCAGTTTTATGCAGGGAGTAGTTAGAAACTTCACTCCTGGAACATGTTCTGTCAACCACCTTTGAGCTGGATTCTGTAAAAGTTATGTGCTATTGTTTGATGGTTCTGCTGTGTTCATGTTTAATAGGTTGTCTGGACTGAATTTTGCAGCCCGTTGTTACAAGACGAAGTGTGACTCTGTTTATTCCTCCTCCCACTTTCCTTTCTCCTTCTCATTCTCCTGCTTTTCCTTCTTCTTTCCTCTTGTTCCTCTTTATTTAAATTTACACAAATACATCATGTGGACAATGTGACGCTACAGTGTAATCTTAGCTTTGGATGACACATTGCGAATGTTTGAAATGAAATTTTCGCAGTCTTTTGTCATGGTAACCCTGCCATTACAGAAGCTCCTCTTTCCTAAATTGTCAGCTCCCACACATAGTCTTCACTTACAGTCAGTTTATTAAATATACACCGTTGCAAGTCAAATGACTTATCCCGAAATGCCTTTGATTAATTGTAGACACTACTCAAGTCATAATGACAAGGCCATTTTCAAGTGCCTCAATGTTTGAAACACGTCAAACTGATGATGTAGCTGCTGACTCTCTATCTTCTTTCATTTGAGACTTTTATTTCCAATATATCTGTCATATCTGTCAGTGAAGGCAGCATGAGCAGTGTTGAAATTCAGGTTGTTGTGACAGCCCTGGAAACTCTGTCCTTGGCTGTACGTCAAGAGAAATACACCCATAACGCCCACTGTCTCTGTCCCCTTCTCCAGTCTCCTCTCCATCCGATCCCTGGCTCCCCCACCAGTCCTCAGTCAGCTTTGGGGGGCAGTAACTCCACTCTGTCAGGCAGCGCCAGCAGCGGTGTTTCCTCCCTGAGTGAGAGTAACTTTGGTGGTCAGTATCCAGACCCCGGCCCCATCAGGAACGATGCCTTGGAGCCTCTTCCCAGTCACCTGTGGTCCCCTCCCGACGAGTACCTGGCCTCTCCCTACCTGCACATCCACTACGGCGGATCAGAGATCGACTCCGTGGACCCGGTCCGCCCCTTCCATTACCGAAGCCCTGCCTCACACCCGCACACCCACCCACACCCTCACACTCATGCCCACCCCGGGCTGGACAGCCATTCCCACGGGCAGCCGCCTCACCACCACGCTCCCACGCACGGCCCTCACCACATCCCTTACCGCAGGCCTCAGCCTCCAGCCGTGCCGCCTAAGCCCTACCTGAGAGAGGGCTGCATCCCCGAGGAGGAGCTGCCGCCTCAGCCCATCCCGCTGCCCCGCAGGATCTTCCACCCCCCCCACAGCCACAGGGAGGACATGGGGAAACATGCCTGGGAGCAGTGCATCAGCGAGGAGCACGAGGAGACACAGTGATGAGGAGGCTCCAGTTATACTTCAGTTAGAGCTTTCTTCTTTCTTCTTCTTGTCTTTTTCCCTTCATTTGCACTGAGTTAAAGGAGCAGTAATAGAAAGAGTCCAACACGAAGCAGTGGAGTGTGTTCAGCTGACCCTTCTCGCTCTGTTATAATTTCAGTGCACATGAAGGAAAGAAACGAAGGAGTCAACCTCGATGAATCCACAGTATGAGGCACAACTGCCGTCACTGCTCCGTGTGGCCTCTTTAATATTATTAAAAGCAAATGATCTGTTGAACAGTAAGACAGATGACCTTTGTTCAAAAATTGATATTGATTGTACACAACTGTACAACTTGTCTGTGAGCATGTTTTTTCATTTGAGAATAATACGGTTTTGTGAAACATGACAACCATGATCATAACCAACATGATCCCAGGGGCCGTCTGAGCTCTGAACTCCCTTCATTTTGCTTTTCATGTCATTTTCACACCACGAGGCAACTACAGAAGGTTATCATTCCCAGTGAAGTGACTTCTCTGCTTTAAATGCTTCATATATATGAATTCTTATTTTGATAAATTTGCTACATTATAGTGTTTTCAAAGGCTTATGTCCATTATGTTTTTCAAAACACTGTTAAGTGCTCCTTAATAGTGAATCAAAGGGCGCACTGTAATATGTGTTGCTGCCAGCCTGTCATAAATTGCAGGTCTCTAAGGTTGGACTCGCAGCTCTCCTCTTGGATCGGCATCTCAAGGGACATGAACTTCAGTCGAGGACAGACTGACGATTTCCCATCCGTACCATGCGTATGGAAACCTATGTGAATGTATTCAGACGAGATGTTCTATTTGTAGTGCGCAAGCTGCAATCCTGGTTTTTGTTTAAGTGCTTTAAGTTCAGTCTATGTTGAAGAAGTCTCTATTTGTCTCTTTTGCGTGACAAAGATATCCTGAGAAGAAAGAGAGCGTTCGGCAGACTGAGGGGAAACTGAGGACAATGACAGGCAGGACCTACAGCTGTCGTGTTTCATGCTCATGGCGAATGAAGAACGCGGACCGTCCACTTCACACCTCAACCACCTGCTGGACGGTGAAAACTAGCACCGGTGCCATCCTCTCACTCTCTCTCTTTTCCCCTCCATCTTTTTCCTTCTCTGTATGGTTGTCAGACCATGTTAAGCAGTGAGGGCTGAGCCTGGACAGCTGCACTGCGTGGCATTGCATTGCATCTGATGACACTGTCTAGACACCTGCCCGCTGAGCTGCCAGCCGAGGATCCCACTCAGACAGCGGTGGAATTGCCTACCTGCCTTAAGTGCTCTCAAATGCAGTTTGACCCCTCATCCAGACTGTGAGAAGCTCATTTAGTGACAGCTGCTCTCCTTTTCATTCTGTTCACTATACGCTTCCTGAAGGAAAAAAAAGATATCTACCTACAGTAATGATGTTTTTGTATGGTTTCGTCCAGCTTTGGTTTGAGATTGTTGTTTGGTTTGTAGCGCTAATATTTCTTATTCTGCCTGCAGCTCTTTCTCAATCACCTTCTGTTGTGTGGAAACTGATGATGTGTTTCAGAAGAACACTGAAGCCCGTTCTGAGAGGGAAGTTTACTTTTTGTGGAGCAGAAGAACGCCGCTGTTTATTGCAACGTAGTGGGTTGGAAGGATATAGCTAATATTTTAACAATAACTTGTTTTCTTGGTTGTTTTTTTTGTTTTTTTTTTGCAGGTGGATGCTTTGTGTTACTGTACATCAAGTTGTCAGCTAACTAGACAACATCTATTTTTGTATGTGAGATCATCAGTTGTGTGAACATATTTCAGAAACCGTACCAAGACAGAAGGCCCAGGTACTGCATAGGCTGCTGTACTTTGTATGGAGATGAACCTGAGGTTAGATATATACAATATGTGAGTATCTCTTGTGAGCTTGATGGCATTGAGGATAACTGGTGACTGAAGTGATACTCAAAATATACGTACGATAGAATTTTTCAATGTAAATTCTGTTATTGTACATACAGCGGTATTGTGAAATATTTTTGAGAATTATTGCAGACGCCCCAAAAAGGTTTATCGTTGTTTTGTGTATATACATGTACTCCAGAGATTAATGTAATTGATAAATATCTATAATCAGTGTTTGAAAAGGACAAATCCATTAGACTGTGGCTGTCTCCACCATTCTTGACTTTGAGTCTGCTCATATAAATACTTTATACACTTTTCAATGTGCTTTCCTGTACATATGGTGTTAGCATGATCAAACAGTGTTTGGTTGTAAAAGTGGTTTTCCTACTCCCATAACTGCTGTGGTATGGAATTCATTAACGATGCCAAACATTAAAGACAATCTTTTATCAGCTCCAACTCCTTCCTCCTCACCTTTGCTGTGCTGTGATTGATGGAGGAGTGTGTGGAGAGGCCAGTAGGGGGCGATGTTTGTCATGGAAACTCGAGACTGTGACTCCAAAGTGGCGAGAATGCAGAGAGTTGTGGTAATGTACCCACTGTTTTGTGAACGTGTGTGTGTCTGTGTGTGTGTAGATAAGGTGTCACACAACCCCCGGCTCCACCACAGATGAAAAAAAAGAAGACAAACTCCTCAGCTGCAGCGACAGCTAAGGTCCCTGCTCTCCCCGTCACACTGTCACTAACATCCTACTTTGATATTCAAATGCAACATAGCTTTTTGTTTTATGTATGGTCATTTTACTGGAGTTTAAGTGAAGATTTATTTGTTCATATAATGAATAATAAAAAAATGTAGGTGGGTGGTATTAACAAATCTTTCTGCAAATATCATGATCATGCATGTGCTTTGTCAGTTTATACCATCTCAGTGAGTAGTGATGTGTGGCCTACAGATGGCACAAGTGACCCACTGAGACCTTTAGTATCACTGCAAAAGTCTATAATGATACCTTCAGGGATCATTTGTAATACCAAACTCAGTTTTGTTTGAATATATGGCACACACTGAAAATTATCATCAAATTAGAATTGGCTGTGTGGGCTGTGTGTCTGTTTGCCTCTGAAAGTGAACAATGAGCACTGTGCACTGTGTCTTGCATATCCGTGATGCAGTCACAAAATAACGAAAAAAAAAGAGAAGAGTTAGGATAAAAGGATCCTAGCTGCCTCTCAAGAGGCTGATGATGCTGTGGTGCATGCTGATGCGGATACTGAATTTTACTTTTGCAGCATCGCTGTGGCTCCTCTAATTTTTCCGGTTCTCTCTCTCTGTTTGTTTCCTTTTCCTTCTTCCTCACAAAGTCTGGGTTTTGTCTTAAGGGACTCACAGTGATTGATTTCAGTATAATAACGTGCTCTACACACAGAGCAGCGTGTGATTCTGTATCTGCTTTTGTTTTTGCACACGTCCATGCATGTCAGTACATTATTGCTTGGCATGCAGGCAGAGCTCTTCTGGGGTTTGCACTGTCTCGTTCTGTGGTTATTGTTTGGGGAAAAAAGGGCATAATGATGTGAAAAGCACCTCTCATAAATTCTAACAACTGGAATGACATGCTGCCGTCCAGACAGTGTTTGGAGGGGAAAAAAAAGAAAAAAAAACCTGGATCTGGCCTTGCATCTTCCTCCTGAATGTGTGTTCCTGTGCTGCTACATTAATTTGACTCGTATTTAGCTAAAATGAGGTGTCTACTGTTTGAATGCATATGAAGCAAATGAACAGACTGACACCATGTTGTGCAACAGATAGTTATAAATAATGGCAGAAAAAAGGGCAAACTTAGGAGACGGATAGCATCAGCCATGTCAGGAAACAAAGACGTTTAATAAAGGAAACAATACTAATAAATAAAGATTAAACAAGTTGCACATTCAAAACAAAATCCAACAAAATGAACATAACAATGAACAGTAAAGTACAGTACCATAGCACAGATTATTAAAAAAAAAACAAACAAAAAAAACAAAATTCCTCCCAGACAAATACAAATTTTCTTAAAAACTTCAAGAGGCAAACAGACATTGTATAAAAGCATCATACAGTAGAGCATTTGTCATCTGAGTATAATTTACAAATTTATTGAAGGATAAATACTCATAGCTGATCTCTAACATGAGATACACATGTAAAAACTGTTATTTAAACATGTATCTCTCAGGTGAGGTTCCAGCCCTTTTTTTAGTGATCAATAACAGTGATGAGGTGATGATGAAAGCAGTCCATCGATTCATGGGAAACTCACAAATTATCTATAACCGTAAATAACTTTTAATAGCTTTATCCACATCTCCATTGGTCTCTTCTCTGTTGGTGCGTCATAGAATAAAAGTCAAGAGCATCTCTGCCAGCGGATATGGCTACATCAGGCGTTTGTGGAAGAACACTGCACAGCTGTCCTTCATCTGACTCTCCAGATACAGACACGCACAGGCTACATCAGTAGGGAGCGAACTTCTGTCTCTCTGGCTTTTTGATGCAATTGGCTGAGGAGATTTTGGCGGTGTAGGCGGCCAGAGTGGTGTGGGAGGGCGCTGCAGTGACCGCCACGGTGGAGGCGGGGCTGGACAGAGTCAGAAAGGGGACAGACTTCACCCCCAGCAGACCGGAGAGGGGCATGGCACCGTATGGGGCGCCCAGCACATGAGCCGGGGTCAGGGCGCCCACAGCGGCCAGGGTGGGTGCGGGGGAGGCAGCTGGGGAGGCTGGCTGGGTGAAAGCCATGTTGAGGTCGACCGGAGTTGCCATGGTGGCTGCCTGGGCCGTGGATTTGGCTGTCTCTAAACTATGAGGGCAGCGATAGGAGGAGGGAGGATAGGGAGACAGAGACAGGACAGAAAATGAAGATTAGAGGATTACACTGTTGCTGCAACACTGAGTGAAGTTTCTGGAAAATTATTAAAGGGGAACTCCACCAGTTTTACATATCAAAGTCAGGAGTTGTTGGGAGGTGCTGCATGAATGAAAAAAGATGTATAAAGCCTTTCTTGGGAGAAATCTGAAAGATTACCTTAAGTGACGTAACTTAAGTCGGTGTTGGTTGGGTCTGAAGACTACAAATGTGAAAATAAGAAAAATCTCATCTCGGTCACATTGGCCAGTACTAGCATAGAACACCCGAATATCCAATGAAACTGTTGGTGGTCCAGTTGCATTGTGGGTAATATAGGTGCCAGGTTATGACAAGGAAGAAGAATGTGTGAAATAAAAAAGATGATGTTTATCCTTTTTTTTTCGTGTCCATTGTATGTCTGACAATGTTAGAGGAGAGCAATGCTACATTGGTGAAGAACTCTTTTATAAGCTGCCAGAGCTATTCACCAGTTGAAAGAAGGGCTGACACAAATGCCTTAAAGCTTTGCAGCTTCTAACGTTGCCATGGTAACCAATGTCCAAATCAATATTTGAATGTTGCGTTTTTAAAAAAAAAAATATTAGAGTATATTTATTACACAAAAATCCCAAATAGCCCATGAAATAAGAAATAGTAATCCAATCCAATTCAACATTATTCATTAAGCACTAACATTATTTACCAACCATGTCAGCGTGGCTCGTATTGTTTTCACCTTTTGAGTTTGTGTGTGTGTGTGCATTTGTGTGATCATGGCAAAATTTGGACCTGGAGACACCTACTGTTGTGGGAACTGCTACAGAGGCGGTTCTGAGTACTTTGGCAGGTGTTTATATGTCTGTCTGTCTGTGAACAGATTTGACGTCACAAACGTGCAAAATACAGTCACGAAACTTTACAGGCGTGTAGCTGAGGATTAAAAATGAAGGCCGAGTTGAAAGATGGGCGAGGTCCGACCCATGTAATAATGTAGTTATAACTACTGCGTACTCATGCGTTGGGACATCAACATGTTGACGGGCGTCGCAGCTGGTGTGATCTCATCGCAAGATGGTCTCTAGTTATTATTAGTTATTCTCAGACAAGGACATTTAATCTTAGTAATAATTTTGTGGGATGGTCACAGCTCTTATTTAACGTTGCCAGCCCTGAGACTGGGACACTGTCACGTGACCATACGACAGACTTACAAGTGAGGACTACGCTAGCGAGATGTCGAAAAAGTCAAGCGTCTGGAATAACTTCCAAATTTGCGAAAATGACCCACAAAACGTCGAGTGCCAGGTATGGAAACTGGGATATCACAAATCTACAATGGATTGGCAAATCACCTAAAAACTGTGCAAATGGTAAGATTTCCTTTTTTTCTGTTATGGCTGATGTTAGTGCAAACTGCATGATGAAGCAGGCACTTTTCTTTATTTAACCACAATGTTTTTTGTGGGGGGGGGTCCCAGTCCCTCTTTAAATTAACAAAAACCATTCTTAACAATGTTTTATCAGCTTGATACTTCATGGCATTTCCTAATTTAATATCCAGTATAACACTTGAGTGGTTTTCCTCCTACTTATCCTATCAGACCTTCTTTGCATCCATTGCTGACAAAATGTCTTATTGTGCTCCTCTGACCTGGGGAGTTCCTCAAGGCTCTATAGTTTAGGCAGTTTAGCTGTCTATTATTATTATAACTGCTATGCTGATGATGCCCACCTGTAATTTGACAGCTGCCCTGGAAAATTTTCAAATCTGGCCATTTTACAAAATTGTCTTGAGGAAATCAGTGCCTGAATGTCTCATAGTTTCTTGCAGTTACATCACAACAAAAAGGATGTTCTGCACTTTGCACCAAGCCAGACCGTATGACATTATTCAACAGCGCTTAGGTTCCACTAGACATTTTGCCCTCACCATATACAGTATCGGTAACTTGCTGATCCCTTACATGTCCACGAGGCCACTCAGGTCATCAAAACAAAGGTTCCTGGTTGTGCCCTGCTCACAGTTCAAGACCCGTGGTGACCAAGCTTTTTCTGTTCTGGCTCCTAGACCCTGGAGTCTCCTTGCATGGGTCACATCAGCCAACTCTCCCGAGTGTTTTAAATGTCACCTCACCTATTTATTTCCCCACAACATTGTATTGATGCTTCTTTGCCCTGTTTTACAATTTTTGCTTTTGATTGTTGTTATTATTCATTCAAATACTTTTATCGTCTTTTTGTAGCTTTGAAGCATTTTGCGACCCTGGTGTAGAAAGCGCCATATAAATAAAGTGTTACTTACTTACTAATTTTATAAAAATTGATTCCAAACGTGACATGACAAAATGACATGTTTGTGAAGTCAGCTACAGAAAACGGCACTTTATCTCTGTTTGGAGATCCCAGGTGTAAAGCATGGTTAAATATGATAGATTTTCCTCTGCTCTATACTGTGTCTGTGATTGTACTGACAGTAGTTTTTATGCAAGACTACTTCTCCTCAATCAGTATCAATATGATTCTAAATATTGGTTTAAATGAGATCAGAAGAAAAGCAGAGAAGTGTTTAAAGGGAAAAAACTATCAATAATTCTATTTTTACACATACAGCAGTGGGGTTTGCAGGTCCCCAAATAATGAGGAAGTAAAGTCAATCTCAACAAAACACACGGGCTTAATTTGGGAATGTTCTTTGTTTCTCAATTAGAAATCAAAGGTATTAAAGGAGGTGCATAAATCTTTGGCAGAATCCTTCTTGCTGTGTTTATTCTGGGACAGGTCTCTCCAATCAGCTATATCAAAGCAAGAAGTACTGGCATTTCAAGCATTGTTCTTCATCAGTTGAAGAGACAAAACCTGATTTTGCAGAGCAGTTGAAAATAATGATCGCCATTGCCTCTTTTGAATGACTAATAGCAAGGACTAATAATTACCAAAGTAAGCTGCACTGCACATTTGAATTCCAAAGAGACACTGTTACTATGTTGTACCATACAACCCTGCTTTCACTCATTCCCTTGAGGCCAATTACCAGCAGCACAAGGACGTACCTCATTACGTCTTATCACACTATGGCATAACCTTTGACCCTTTTAAACCAATGCATCTCTCTCTGGCCTGCATTTGCGTCGTTTCATTAGATGGCTGTTTGTGCCATTTGGCCTTACCAGGAGGTAATGAGGTACTGGGCCAAGTTGATGCTGACCGGCGTTCCTGTGATAGTCACATGACGGTCACTTGTCCCGTCCAACTGGCTGCCGATCTTGATCTGAGCTCCAGACACCTGCCTGATCTCATTGATCTTAGTGCCCTGACGGCCGATGATGGAGCCAATCAGCTGCAAAAGAACAGAGGTAAGGCAGATTGGTCAGTTTGATGGAAAGATGTGTGACTGTTGATATTCAGAAAGGGACAGAAGGCATCCTTTACAAGGAAAGGGTTCAATAAATCATTTGACTGAACGCAGCTTTTACTCATTATTGGATCTGTTATGCTGATGAAAGTGATTCTGACAAAAAAGGGCAAAAGCAAAACATTACAACAAAAAAAGTGTGTAGTGCTGTTGAGCTGAGTTAATGCAGACCACTTCAAATATTGCGGTTGCATTTCTTGTCTTCAGTGGATTGGTCATCCATCATGCATGTCAAAAGCTCTTTTTCCCCCCAGAGTCTCCCTTAATTGCGACTGCATGTGCACCGGTAAAAGAGACGAGAGAAGGCACATTTGCCTGTCATTAATCTGAGTGGCTAAAAGGTTATTGATTCCTCGGAGTGGTGATGACTTCCCAAACAAATCACTTCCCAAACACGCACCAGCTAGATGCATCTCCGCACTAATGGAAAACATAATGGGAAAATAACTCAAATATATAATGTACAGTCCCATTGGCTTGAGCGTTCTGTCTGTTGAGGGTAGATTAGACAGTGACACAAGTTTTGTTGCATTCCCGAATACATTATCACTTTGTTCTGCTTTCATTACCCAACCTGGACCCTTGCCTATTAGCGACAATAGATATTTAACAGACCCAGAGCTCGGGGCTGCCTATCAGCTCAAGTGCAGGGTTTCAGGGCTCAGCAGCAGGGTTATGCTGCCAGATATATAGTGATCGGGACAGACAGTGATGAAGTACTTGTAGTATGTGTGTGTTGGCAGCTTAACAACGGCTGACACAGAGGTAGAAATACACAACACTCGCACTCACACACAAACACAGTGTTCGTGCTTCACTTGTCCCTGAATTTCACATTCCTTTCCTGAGAAGTAAGCAGCCTGTTCCACAATGTCTGATTTGTCACACAGCAACTTGGTTGGTCTGCCTGGCTATTATTGGCTCAGCAGTTTATTTGGGGTGGGGGTGGGGGGCAGAGAGCAGCCAGTCTAAAGAGCAACTCATGAGACAATGGCCACTACAGCCCTAAAATCACAGATAGCATCTCTTCCCCACTGAGACCAAGAATCTCCTCTGGACTCTGGCCTTTTACACCAGCTGTCAATAGACACCAGCTGTCAACAGCTCGTCCACTTTGGTGTGCATGACCTCAGTCAACAGCATTCCTGTATGACCAAGCTCAAAAAAACCCTGAAAACACTGTAAAAATGTAACTGGAGCTAAATAAATGACACAAGAGACACCTTGCAGGTATGCTTGCTGTCGCGAGGATTTTTTTGTAAGCATTCAAAGACACGCACAGTGCTCCTGGTCTTCAACTATAAGTGGCCTATATATATTGTTGAGTCCCTGCTGAGGCAGTCCTTTGAAAGGACACAGGAAAAGGGATGGGATGGTGCGGCTGCAGCCATTTTTCTTCTGGCTAAATCTTCCTTGCGCAGAAGTACAGTACATACTGCTGACTGGGTGTAAGTGGTTTCTCAATGCATCTGTGTGTGTGCACAAGACTCCTTTAGCGTTCAGTGTGTGAGCACAGAGCGGGATTGTGCGGTCAGAGTGTGGCCAGCCTGAGGAGGGTCGAGGGCTGAGGAGGCTCGGTCATGGCTGTATGTTCTCTCCTCTGGAACAATGGCTGGAGCTTACAGCTGTTCCTGTCACGTACAGCACTGCACTCACTCATTCCTGTGATGCATTGTGCCGCTCGCCATGTGGGGGTTTACTTGGAGAAAAAAAAAAAAAAAAGCCTTCAGGCATTTTAGAAATGTTGCTGAAGGGTTGTGGTGGTTATATCCGATACAGTACAGTGAAACCTTGAGTAATCAATTCTTGTTTTTCTCTTCCCTCTATTGCAAAACAAAGACAGCGAAGGGAAATTAATTCCATCGTCTGAAAATAGTTTTTTCTTTGCAGATACTTGTTTCGAAAAGAGCATTTCGAAATACACATTTGAGAGTACTGCTATGTATGTCCTAGTTTAGTAAACAATACGAAGGATAAAGATAACAATATCCTATTTTTTTCTTATTATCTACAAATCCCATGAAAAGAAACCAACAATGAACTGATCCTACTAACAAGTACTGTCTATGTAGCTAAACCCTGATATGCTGTAGTTTATTCCTCTGTGACACATACCTCCATTGTTCTCCAAACACTATTAAAAACACATCTGTGTGCCACACTGTTGCACTGAATAACACGTTCCTGAATATGCGCACTGTAGTTTATTTTGAGTCACTCCCACAAAAACCGTCCTGCTGCCGTAGATACTTAGTAGTGTGCACTGCTCCGCAGCTTAAAATAGTCCCCAACAAATGCACTATTGACTCCTGTTTGAGAAATGTTTGCTAAAAACAACAGTGCCCGGCTGTTTTAGGGAAAAACTGAGCCGTTTCACACAATTAAACTATACATTTGTAACCTGATTTTGAGGAGTTACATCTTCAGTAGGAAGTAATGTCAATAGTCAGACAGTATTGAGAGATGACGAACTAAAACATTCTTAGTTTGGGTCTTTTCATAGGACTTGCTGACAGTAAGAAAAATACAGAAAAACACCAGACGTATCCTTTAATCTTCTGAGCAACATATCATTCTTCTGAATGACCGTGGTACTGTTACTACACCAGATATCGGAGCTGCAAATTAAATTGTAAATTATAAATGGCTTCATTATGAATTTTACTTCATGAGTGAGCTTCTTTTCTTATTTTTTCTAAATGAAATTCAAAAAGAAGGGAATCACTGTAATTAATAAGCAGATGTTCTCTGTTCAAACCAGCCAAATGTAATAGTACAGTGATCTTCTGAAGGGAAATGTAGTCTGACTTTATTTTGAATTGAATCTATGCATTCTGATTTCTACTCTCAGATTGGAAAGACATTTCATCAAACCCTGGTGGAGGCTAAGTGAGGAGGGAATGGATCTTTGTCTGTTTTCTCATTGGCTGTTTTGACAGCAGACAGCTTCTAAGTAGGTCAGGGAACATGAGAGGATTTACTGAGTGCTCATGGGACTCACTCTAAGACACTGCGATTGCTGCCCAGACAATAATGTGAAAGGATCCATATCAGCTCAAAACCCCTTTAACCTTGGGTTAGTCGGAGGTTAGAATAATGAGGATAATTAGTAAGTTGCCAACATGTCTCTCGTCTCTTTTGATGTCACACCAGACGTCTTTGCAGTTGCAGCTACTGCATGTGAAGTCACCTGCTGCAGAGCTGTGTGCATGTGAGATGAGCGCTGACTCCCTGTTGTTCTTCTTGTTGTTCAGCTGGGAAAATACTGACATCATAAAGAATAAAAACTCTGAAATTATGAGTTACTTCTCCTTACATCATTGGGAATAAGCAGCTCCTGAGATGTCTGAGAGTTTGAGTCCATCCCTGATGAGAGAAAATACAAACAACTGAGTAAAACTGACACATTAGACATTTTAACACTCATTCAAGTCCTTTAGTTATTGAAGCCACACAAACCACCCCTGACATGCTAGAAAGGCCCTTTCAGCGGAGAACTGCCAGATACAGTAAAGCAGTTAATTTCCATTTTAATGGACTGATGTTTAACACAGTACTCATTCTTTTATTTCTCCCAGTTCTCCGACTCTTTGGAACGTATCAGTTCACATAATAGTTTCTCTCTAAGACTGGGAGATATGAGAAAGCTATAAAACCTCTTCTCCTCCGTCCTCACTGACACGAGCACGTAATCAGTACGGCTCATGACAGTGAGTGTTACTTCTCACGTCTAAATGCAGGTAGAAAAATGCAGGTAGAAAATCTATCCCAGTTAGAGATGGAGGAGCGATGCAAAGACAGATCTTAGTAAGCTGCTTATTTTATTCAGGACATTTTTTACATGTATCCACTGTATCCGTCAGAGAAGTGGTAACAGAAACTAGAGCAAATACTGACTGTTATTACTTGTATACATACCAGGTATGATAGTCGAAGCAGGCTGGGCAATAGGACTCAGGCCTTGCTGCACTGACAGCTGATGTAGCTTGGCCAGCTGTAAAACAAATAAGAAAAACTTGATGCAGTTTAGAGTAAACCATAAACTACCTGTGTTATGTTATATAATAATATATCTACAAATGGTCATACCTCAGAGTGTGGAATGCCATATTGGTTTTGCAAAGTGTAGGCCTGAAAGAGAGCATTAGGTAAATTACAGTAATAAAACATCACACACAGGCAGTAAATCTTCAGCCTCTTAAGGCAAGTGCTTCAATGTCAACACGTGCCTGTTATTCAGAATAATTGAAACGAGTGTTTATAGTTCAGCCCTGAGCTTATACAGAGGAGATATACCATATTTTATCATATACCTCTACTAGTCTCTAACAATGCAGATGCCATGGTTACGGTTTTATTTGTCTGGGGTTTGAAATACGCCTCTCTGATATTTCAGCCTCCACGGCAATTCAACGGGAACATCTCTGTCCCGACACAGTGTCCCTGTTGCTCTGGATCAAACAGAGACGTCAGTGTGAACAGTTTTTAGCTGGGGCTGTTTCGTCGACACAAATTAGCTCCTGTGAAAAATTGTTGGTGGAAAATCCTGAGAAACCGGAACAGTTCTGTGAGATACACGCAGCTGTTGGATTTCTTAACCCATGTGTTTAGCTGAGATTGGCTTTACTACCCCGTCGTTTGATGTCCCACAGACCCCACTGCTGTATGTGTAAAAGTAATAATCGTAATTGCAAAATCAACCTTGATCTTTTTTTTCTCGTTTCCTTTTTTTGTCTGACCTGATTAAAATCCAAATATGTGGAAAAGGACTGAAGTGGTAACTCTCCCTTATGCCACAAACTGTGCTTTGATGAAGTCGACAAAATACATATACATGACCATTAAGCGTTGTTAATATACCAAATAAGGAAATATCTCTATATGTTCTATAGCGTATGCATTAACGATAATATATCATTGTTATTTGCCAAAAGGTCATTCACATACAAATAAATGTAAAGTTTCTTATCCTACATACTGACAGCTTTAACTCCCTGAAAAGAAAGATAAAACTCCAGAAATCCAAATTCAAATAGACTTATAAGGGATATGAGAGGGATAGTGTTGTGTAATGTCAACATCAATCACGGATATATAAAGCAAATGCAAAATTTGTATTTAACCATGTTTCATAGCTGGGCTCTCCGAGATCTCAACCAGAAGTAATGCATCATTTTCTGTAGTAGCACTATTGAAACTCACACAGCTCATAAAATTAGGAGTCAAGCTGATAAAACAATGTTATGTGTGCTTTTTTTAAACTGTTAAATAGGTCCCGGGGTCTCAAGGACCCCAAACAGAACAGCAAGATTGAAAGCCTTTTTTTCAATGGTGTGAGCAGCACAACCAAAATTCCCTTCACCTCCGTTGTACTCGGGCAGTAACAGACACCTAAAAGCCCAAAAATCTCAAAGTCATGGGAATAAGGTTACAACTATCTGCATGGCTATTTATTACTAGAATTAAGTGAAAAAATGCCTTTTCTTTTATCTGTAATTTAGGTGAACTGGCCCTTTACAGGATTTGCTAAAAGCATATATTACTTGTAAATAGTTCCTGTTTTGTGCCGTAACACAATGATTATTCATTGTGGAAGCTGCAGCAAATTTTCATCTTTGTTTTCTCCACAAATGAACATGGTTTATGATTTATTTATGTGAAATTCTAGTGTCGCCCATCCCCTTATCACTTTAAATTATGCAGACTCACATATGTTAACCCCCTACTCTCTCAGCCCACCCATCAATACTCAATGGAAAACCTCAGTTTAAGTTAGTCTATCTATCTATCTATCTACTGTAATTAATGAGGGTGGTGTCTGTGCGGCCCTCCCTGAGCAGACAGCACTTAGCTTAACTCAGTTCTGCCTGACGCCAGCAGTCTGGCTACTATTACTAGGCCATCCTATATGGTCATCAGCTGGAGAGGAGAGCTCAGCCCTTACAATGCATCAGTACAGCAGAGCTGTGTTTATATAGGAAAGCACACAAGCACCACAAATTAGTAGCGATAACCTTGCCATTTACAGCATGAGTGGCCTCAATCCGTGAAATCTTTCTATTTCATTACCCACAATTACATTTGTTCAATCTAGGACTGATTTGTCAGATGCCGCCGTATCTGTTCTGACATTATGACAGTATCTGCTATTGCTGTCATGGGAGGAATATTTCTAAAGCTGATATGCTTCTGGTGCAGAGCTACGCAGGACTAAAAAACAGACGGCGGAGCTGTGGCGGTGGTGTGTGATGGCGTCGTGTTTCAGGAGGGGTTATAGCTCTTATGACAGTCTAGAACAATAGCTGCAGCTTACGCTCAGCTGTTGTTTTTAATGCCTCATGCCAGATGATGGACTGTGTAAATTTGGACATACCACACAACCCCCCTGCTCCCACTCACCACTCAAATCTTCATAGCCCTGAAACTCATTCCTGTTCTCCACAATGATGTTTAAGACCAATGTTAGAAACGTGCCGGCTGATTTTTGGAGAGATTTTTATATTCAGAAAAACAGACACTATTCACGGACTTCACGTGAATGATTGTTCAGTTACCTGCTGGAGGTCCAGGCCACCCTGGGTGACTGAGTACAGAGGGTGGGGGGCAAATTCTGATGCCTCAAACACCTACAAACACACAGCAACACATGAGCATAGCACAAAGTGAAAATATGTAGTTCATTACTGAAATATATTCCTGTTTATGAAGTCTGGACAGTCGTTGTTCTTGCATTTGGAGTGATGATTAGTGAGAGTAAATATGTACTTACTGGCTGAAATCTTCCACAGTAAATTTGATGTAAAAATAATTACAAAAACCTCCAGTTTCATTTTTTTTCCAGGGCTCTGCTATAGATCAAATTTGGTCTGAGATGGGCTCTCAAAACTGCATTTCTGACACTTTAACACACCTAACCATCTTAGAGGCTCTGACTCATCTGCAGACCCTTTCCTTTTCCACTTCATTTTCTACTCTGACAAATTATACAAACATCCCTTATCACTGTGCAGCCTTCATTAAGGCCATTTCCCAGTGACCAGGACCTCGCCCCAGGTTTAATTTGATATCTTATTATGAGGAATATCAAAAACACAAAGCCAGTCCAGAAATTGACCAGACTCTGAGGCAGCACAATCAGTGTCAGAACTGCTGACAGCTATGCAGAGTATCTGGGTGCTGCTGTAGCCAGAGGAGACGGCAGGTCTCCAGTCTCACTTGCTAATCTTGTGACTTGCTCCATGGGAGGGTGGATATCTTTCCCTTCTCAAACAGAAGCATCTACGGCACTTGACCCCACCCTCACTCACACTCACACTCACACTCACACTCACACTCACACTCACACACACACACACACACACACACACACACACACACACACACACACACACACACACACACACACACACAAAAACCACCCGATCCCCCACTGAGGAGCACCTACATGAGTCTTGTTTCGACACAAGGGTTCGCCAAGAATCGAATAAAAGATCTGATTATTGGCAATGCCCCCTCCAAATCCTCTCAAATAACCATTTGGACTTTCATGTAAGTTGTGAAGGTGAGCGTGTCAGTCCCAAATGCTAATCCAATGGTTCTCAAAGTTTTTAGCTGTCGGCCCACTACTTTAGTCAAGACTACAATATCTCTAAAATAACTGGATGGGTTACCGTGACATTTTATACAGACCACCTCTAGGCACCATGGTCAAAATTTTCTCTTATTCTGACAAGATCTACAGTACAACCCCCCCAAGTCTACCCCAAACCCTCTGTAAAGCCTTTATGACCCTAAGGGGGGGGGGGCTCAGCCCCCCAGTTTGACAAATACTCAGCCACTCTAGCATTCTGTAGATAAATTACTCAACTAGTGTGATAAAATCTCACTCTTTTACCTGGTTCCCCGCGATGAGGAGGGCAGCTGGTGAGGGGCTCGGTCGATAGGGGATGGTAGCACCCTTCGGGGGAGACTAAGGATTCAAAAACAGGACAAGGGGTTAGAGGTTGTAATAAATCTTTACCATGAATTTCATAGACATGAATAATCTCTACATTTCTACTCTGAAATGACGCCAACACTTCTGTCAGAGACTGAGGCCATAAGTGCAAATGGTGTTAAACTCTCTGGTGCAATAACAATTAATGATGAACTAAACTGCTCATGACATGGGCATTAATCCCTGCCTTGTTTTTCTTTTGATAATACTAATCATTCATTAAATAATTGAAGCAGAGTAGTGAGGGGTCTTTGTGGATAATAGCTCTGAGCTTTAGTTGTAATCAGACCTCAAGGCTCTGCAGTGGTTTGCCCTCTGGATAAATCAAGCACCCACTGACAAGGAGACATTTTAAGATAAAATTCTTCAAACACCAATAAGAAAAAGGAGATTATACAGTGTACACGGCAGTGTATATCACATCAAGTAACTGCAGTGTTGGTGATACTGTTTTTGGGTTTAAAATGTAGAGCATCTTTTCTGCGGGAGCAGTCACAGCAAATTCTTTGTATAACTTTGCATAATTTAAATCTTGGAGCCAAAAGCAAGAAGCCACTGGTACAGAATCCTAATGAAACTTGCAAGCCTTTGAAGAAAGCCCTGGAAAACTGGATCAAACTAGCAATTAGTCAGTCAGGTCCAGCTGCAATGCTAAAACAAAAAGGACTTGTGCACTTCCATGAACACACAGGGAGAAACTGTGCTTGGGGTTGTTTTCTCTCCGCTCCTCTTCGATTTTCTCAAGAGAACTGTTGTCTAAAGGTGGACAGATATTTCTGAAGGCCAGTTTGTTTTCTCTCAGCTGCTTAGTGTCCTCTCCAACAATACTGAGCTGCACCTTCTGACTCCATCTGATGTCTTCTTTGGTGGATTAAACACAATAGGTCCACATAATGAGGAAACAGCTCTACTTTCTTTGTACTTTGTACTTTCCTATGTTCTAGACAAGGATAATGCTACAGGATCTGTGAATCTAGTCAACTTCCAAGCAACACCATCACATTATATAAACAAGAAGAGTTACACAGCCCACTGAAAATGCATTAACTTCTGCTGCAGTGGAACAGACAATAACTGCATGTTGGTCAAATGAAAACATGGATGTCAACGGCAATTATTTCCTTCATGTAGATGAAGCAGCACAGCTCTGACAAAATGTCAGCTAGGTGTGACTATGTCGAGTAAAGAGAGGGATAGTACGCTTCTTACCTCCAGGATTACTGTGCAGATGAGCTTGACACACTGGATTACTGAATCCTGATTCCCAGATATCGTCACCCCTCGTTCAGTAGAGTTGGGCAGCAAATCCCCTGCCACCTGTATCTGAGCTCCGGTGCTCTGCAAATGATAGGGATTCGAAAAAAAAAAAAAAAAAGATTAGTTTGATTCTGGAGATAAGACAAGTTGTGATTACACTGCCATGGCTTCTTTCCGTGCCTCCCTGCTGGCTTGGCTGACCTCATAGTTTTCCACCTACTCTGAAGGAGACCATCTGCGCCGTAGTACGTTTTTAACGTCAAGTCCTGTCAGGTTAGAGATAAGTGAAAAGTCACCCACAGTAACAAGCTGTGATTCTCTTAATTTTAGCTGACATATCCCTAATTTAGTGTGTCTGCAGGCAAGGCGTATAACTTCTCATGCTTTATCCACATTTGCTGATGTTTCTATTAGACTGACGGATTCCTGGAGGCCATCGTTGAACCACACACATAACAAAATGCTTCTGCATGAGAGCATGTGTCCTTTGGCAACCAAACAAACAAAACAAATCTGTGCTTGAAATAAATTTGGGTTATGAATGAAAATCCATCTAACTGCATTAAATAAACTGGATGCTATTACTGGTGAAGGTAAAGGTTAAAATGAGAGAGACTCTATTTGTAGAGTAGTACAGATCTAAAGTGACAGAGTCAGATGTCTCTGGCAACAGATCTGATAAGTTTAATCCTAATGTTTCAACTGGGCCTAAATGTAGTCAGGACTTTTTCCCTCTCAAAGCTGCCACTGCTGAGTCATACTGTATGTTGTGCTAAGTGATTTATCTGGGCTGCATTATCTCACTAATTTCCTGCCTTAATGCTCCAAATCCAATTTTAGTCTAGCAACAACCTAAGTGCAGATACAGGGTACCTGCGACCATTATTATTTTTGCTTGTTTTTATCCAAAATGGTGCATGCTTTGTGAATTGGTATATTTTTAGCCACATTAGCGGCATATCTGTAAGGAGGACAATGTTGGTCTGATGGTTTTTTTGGTTCTGTGGACAAACATTCATGGTTCCCAGAGGATGAATCCTACTGACTTTGGCGATCCTCTAACTTTTCCTCTAGCACCACCAACAGGTCAAAGTTTTCAATTCTGGTAAACTATTGGACAGATTGACATAACACTTGATACAAACATTTGTGTTCCCCTTAAGATGAAATTTTAGTCACTGGTGATCCTCTGACTTTTTATATAGCACCATCCTCAGTTCAATTTTTTTACTCATTCTGTTTAGTATCTAAATAAATTCAATTTATTTATAGGGCACATTTAAAAACCACAGATGATGACCAAGGTTCTTTACAGAGAGGTGAGAATTTTAAAAAACGCAATAAAAAGACAGACTTAATTCTGAAGATCAATAAGTATATTAATAAAACCGTAGAATAAATTGTTTTGGACAAAATCATAAAAACACAACAGTGCTGCACAGAGAACAAATGAATGATAATAGAGATTCCAGTCATGTCTTCATGATGACTAATAAAAGGCTAAAGAATAGAGATGGGTCTTAAGACGAGTTTTAAAGATATCAGTGAGGGGGGGACGATTCCAGAGTTTAGAGCCAATGATGAAAAATACCCAGTCACGCCTTGATTTTAACAGGGAATGAAGAGCAGTGATTAGTCAGCAGATCTAGGCGGGTCTGACAGTGGAAAAGGGGATGAGGACTAAGATGGTGAACATGGGAAACATTAAACCTACTAAAAGTCAGCACGTTAGCGTTGGTCACTGTGAGTATGTTAGCATGATGATAGCAGCATTTAGGTCAAAATACCACTTTGCCTCTGTACAGCCTCACAGAGGCACGGCTGCAGACTCTTAATTTTTATCTAAAATAACTAACTAATAATGCTGGAACAACTTTGTACCTTTTTCTGTTTTATGTAAATTCTGCTTCGTCATATGTCATTCGTTTGTAGCGCTTGTGATCTATGACAAATTATTCAAACATTCATTATTTTATACCATTTTGCTGCTGTAGATAAACTCGATCACCTCCTTTCCAGCCTAACTGTGGTAATATCCTTAAGCTGTAATGGCAGTCACTCTGAATCAAATCATCTAATAAGAACATAAAATGCATTAGTGCAATTACTCAGCAGGGGAAAAAAAAAAGCAGCACAACTGTAAAAAAGGAAATATCTCTCTATCCCAGCTGCAACTTTTTCCTCATTTCCAGGAGCAGATTTTTTCTCTTCATATTTCAGGGTTTGACCAGCTTGCGAAGCGAGGATGGAGTAGATTTGTGTTCTGGATGCTCACCTCTCTGATCTCCTTTATCTTGGCCCCTCCCTTCCCGATTAGAGAGCCACACTGGCTGGCAGGGATGACCAGCCGCAGGGTGACTGGTGGCTTGGAGCTTATGGTGCCGTTGGCCACCAGCGAAGTGAGGTCCTGGAGGGAGTCATAAGAAAAGGAAGGAAAAAAATGTGGTGAGAGTCGGCAGGAAAGACAGAGGAGGGAGAGAAAGAGATAAAGAGCCCCAGAGGAAAAGGTGGAAATGGAGGGAGAGATAAGTCACTCGAGGAGGTTAATGCCTACAATTAGGAATCGAACAGGCGCTGAATTTGAATCTTAACAACCTTTCAATTTCAGTTTTATCAAGTCTTTACTCATTAAGTGACCAACTGAATGTGTTTAATACTGGAAATCAAACAGTACAAATGGAGTAAAATTAAAATCTACCCAGTTATGCCATGACATGTTTAACCAAGTTGATATTTCACTGCTTACCAGCGCTACCTCAAAATCCAAAATTATGAAGGAAGTAGGCACTAGACTCATAATTTGCCCTGAACCAGTCACAACGCAGCCAAGCTCAATTTCTACCGCATCGACATGAATCGAAATAAAGATGGAGCAAATGTGATCCAGTCTGGAAATGGCAGGTGGAGCTTTGGGTGTGAGGCAGAGAGAGCAAAGAGCAGCATCAGCGCCTAATTAACCTCAGCTTCTGTATCTGTATATTTGAGCATGTGCAAGGAGAGAAGTCCACAGGAGGCTGGCCAGCGATGTATTAGCTCCAGTCCAGTGTGGGGTCTGAAAGAGGCTGCTTAATCATTTTTTATGAACTGCTTAATTCTATATGAAAGGGAAAACAATAATTGCAATACCAGCAGTGAGCGCATTGTGCTTTGAGCTTTTCACTCTGCTGGATAAACCTGAGCCAGAGCACACTGTCTAACAGTCCTTCCCGCTGCCAGCAGGCTGAACCTGGTCACCTTGAGATTTCTTTCTGAAGATGTGTTTATGGGGTCAGCGGAGAAAAAAAAAAAGAGCCATGTGTAAATCTGTACTCTTGGTTTACAAATCCGTGCTTCATTTCTTTTGAAACAAACGGAATGAACGAATTTATATGAAAAATGTCCTTTCATATTTGTGGACTTATTTAAAGGTTACAGGAATCACATCAATGCAATGTGAAGACATATGTCCTCATGAAATCTGCAACCTCACTGCCACTAAATCCTACACACTGGTCCTTTAAGAAAGTGCCATACGATGAGGTTAAATTTTTTTTAAGGAATAGTTTGACATTTTTACGCTTATTCGCTTTCTTGCTGAGATTTAGATGAGAAGATCAATACCACTCCCATGTTACGTTGTATTAAATGTGCAACACACAAGACTGGAAACACAGGGAAACAGGTAGCCTGGCTCTGTCCAAAGGTTAAGAAATCTGCCTACCAGCCTCACTTCTAAAACTCACTAAATAACCCTCTCTTTGTTTAATCCTTGTAATAACTGAAGAGTAAAAACAGCACCTTGCGTTTTTTTTTTTTCCGTTTTTTCCTTTGGATGGAGCCAGACTATCTGTTTCCCCCTGCTTGCTGTATCCTGGCTTTAGCTTCATATTTAATGGACAGATATGAGTCTGGTATCGATCGTCTCATCTAAATCTCAGCAAGAAAGCAAATAATATGGTGGCCCTGAAAGCTCAACACACTGAAATTTAAGAAAACTGTATGCAACAAAACAAAACATCTTCACCAATCTGACGACACATGCGCAGCATTATAAAAAGGATATTAAGTGAGAAAACACAGCCAAATACTGGTGCGCTGCAAATACAGAAACTTTTTTTCTGTATTTGCAGCACGTTTCTGTATTTGGTTGTGAATAAGCATGTTTCTCAAAAGGTCATACTATTCCGTTTAATCTGTCAGGAATGTTGGACCCATTGAGGAAACCTCTTGAGAGCATGAAAAAATTTAAAGACAAACCCTTTTAAGAGGCTATATTGTGATAGATGACTGCGGGTCTAATTACATATTATTTTAAAGGCATAAAATTTTGAAGAACAAATATTTAATGATAAGACTCACTTATTTAACATCAAACCTACGGTGGATAAAGTTAAAACGTATATCAACGTATGTAACTAACAATGGCTGATGATAATAACAGCCCAGGAAAAAATGGCTGCAGAATATGTCTACGTCGTCTGTATTTGTTGAATGTATTTGAAAGCTTAGACAAAGTATTTAGACACGGAACCCTACTGATTTGAAGAGTGTTGAACAGTGTTTTACGGTGCAGGTAGCAAACATCCGTCTGCTCTGCTGTGGGTGGAGATTGAGCTTTTAATAAATAAACAGTGTGTCTCTGTGAACCTTTGAAATGTAAATACTCCACAATGTCTCTCATCCCATCAGAGTTCAACACACAAAAAAATGTGTGACAGAATGCTTGTGTTTGTATGGTTTGTGTTGGGGCCAGTTTGCAATAACATTAGCAGAGTTTGACTCAAGAGGTGACAGCGTGGATGTGTAGCCTCAAGGGATTTTGCTTTTGAAGCTAACTGTATAATGTTCCCAATAACTGTGAACTTTAAATTTTCTGATGTGGCTCTTGTGCCTCTCTGCTCCGTATCTATATTTAGCGAGTCGGATCAGGCTCTCTGACGTCTCGTCTCATTAGAAGAAGAGCACACAGCTCATCTGTACAATCAAAAGACTCTGGGCGTCATTTTTTCGATTTGATCTAAAAATATAAGCCACATTTTAGCAACCGTGAACATTCCCATACTCCCAGGCTCTCAAAGCGAATTGGCGGAAATAAGACAGTGGGTTACACAAGCACTGCTCACACAAAGAGTTGCTGGGCTTAAATCCCCAAGGCATATTGTGTTGCTGGTGGGATAAGGACTCCAATACAGAGAGATTATATGGCTTTTTTTTGCATGCTGTGCCTTTACACCTGGGAAAAAAAATACATGTATGATACTGTAGTGCATGTCATGTGTTATTAGAACAATCTTGAGATTATTAGATCACCGTCTTTGCATAAATGTGGCAGTAGTTGGGAAAAACTTCATCTATAAAACACCGGGAGAAACACACACAAGTGATCAACTGCCAAATGAAAGAACTAAGTGAAGCTGTATTGCTCATAAACTACTGAGACAGAAAAAAAACCTTGAGTCTAACACTCAGTGGCCGAAAAAGCATATTATTCCCCTTTGTTTTTAATTAAAGGTGTCAGACGTACAATAACTCAACAATGTTGGAAGCGGCGCGCAGTGGGTCAGCCAACATGTTGCCATGGAAACCCAAGAGTTTCAGGGTTGAAAAGAGGTGAGTCCGAGAGATCTTTAATTAATACTGCACTGTGCTCCCAGCCAGTGTGTGCTTACTGATGGCCGTCGACCTGAGCAGAGCAGAGAACCCGTTTCCTTGCCAGCATCTGCTGTGATGCTAAATCCGCTTGATGACGGCTCTCATTCCACCGTATTAATAAGCGCGGTGATGGACAGTCACCATGGGGATTAATAGCATGAGGAACCTGTCATTTATAACTCATTAGGAGACCATTAAAAGATATACAAATCCTTCCCTTTAACAGGTACAAATTAGTATCAGTTGCACTTTTACTGAGTGCATTGTAACTCAGTGTTGCACGGTAAAAGTACAAAGGCATTTACCGTATGTGAAATGGCCCAAGAAAAACGACGAAGCTCACACATCGTGCCTTTCTACTTCCAAAAGAGAAAAAGAATTTGCAACAGCAGCTACATCCACTTATCCCAAATTTTTGTCTGCAGTGTAATCTTATGTGAAAGCACGTCAAGTGCTATGAAACACAGCCAAAATTTTTTCTTACCATCACTTCAGTCTAGAACATTATGGGGAATTGATATTTTGTGATACAGTGGGTCTCACAAACAAGTTATTTTGGCTGCAAAAGCTTTCCACATATATATTTCTTATTGTATCCTGATTGTATTCCTCTGTACGAAACACTGTCAGACACAAAACGATCCTCGATCATTCCTCCAGTTTTGGTTTAGAGCAAAACTGTCATGGTGGCTTGTTTATGGGAGATGACGACATGAGCTGCTTCGACTCGAATTTGATGACAATCAGCATCATGCATTACAGTTACAGTTACCTCTTCCAGTTTGTATGTGATCATGGTGAAAGCTCTGAAGACGCTGTCGGTAGAGCCAGTGATGGTGATGATCCTCTCTGGACAGGATCCCTCTGAGATGTTGACCCGAGCGCTGCTCTGTGGGGACAGAGGTCATTGGGTCACTTAACGGTCAACTTCAAAAGAATAGTTAGACATTTCGGGAATACCCTTTTTAGCGGTCTTGCCGAGACAACATACTAACCTTACCCACTGAAAACAGCTAGTCTGGCCTTCCGCCTACCGTTACCATGCCTACCAGCAGCTTTAAAACGCACTAATTAACATGTTGTATCTGGTTTGTTTGATCCAAACAAAAACCAAAGAGTAAACATGTTAAGTTGCGGATTTTCAGGGAGTTTTGTGCTTGACTTTTTTTTGGTTGGGAGCGACTTCCTCGAGGCACGGGTAGGTGTTTTTTTTGTTTTGTTTTTTTTAACCAGTGGACCTTTCGACTGACCCAGGCTAGTTTTTTCCTTCTTCTGCCAGTCTTTATGCTAAGCTAAGCTAACCAGCTGACTGCAGCTTCAGCGTAAAGACATGACTCATCTTCTCATCTAACTCTCAGCAAGAAAGCGAATAAGCACACTTCCCAAAATGTCAAACTATTCCTTTAATCTCCTTTGCCTCATGTAACTTCAAGTGACACGAGGTAAAGGAGGTGAGGCTGAAAGCTATACGGCACATTTCTGTATCTCAAACTGACAATCTAATAGAGTTTCTCCTCAGGGCATTGCCCTCGGACAATAAAGCCCCTTGCCTCTTCTAACTCCATTGTGTGTCCTTGTATTTCTGTGAGTTAAAGTCACATGAGCAGAGACAGGACAACACGCTGTCCTCTGGGCCATTTTCTCCAGTCATTCCAGTGAGTCATGCTCCCACTGTAGCTGTAAGCCCCGGGGACAGACTGACAGGATGAAGCTCATACAGTTGGGAAGTAACAAAGGCCAAAACTGCCTGGCTGACTGGATGAATGGATGGATGACTACCATGGGTGAGTGGTTTATCCAGCAGCTCTGCGGGGCTGCATTGTCCCATGACCTCACTATTCCTCTGTTTATCCTTCTGCCTCATAAAGTACAACATAAAACCTTAGCAGCCAGCGAAAGAATCAAATGTGCCGCCACAGTCTCAGCCTAATTACTTTTTAATACAAAGAGTTAACCAAGCGCCATTAGTTTGGCTGCACCCTTGAGATTTATAAAGAGGGTATGGAGGGGCAGACAGAGAGAAAGGAAGTTGTTCTAAGCAGAAAAAGAAAGAAAAAGGGATTTGGAGAGAGGAGCTAGAGGAGGGGTAGTGAATGATGGAGAGAGAGGATTTAAATTCAAAAGGTGCCGTTATTGCCCAAAAGGCAATTCAAACAATGTACCTGTTCTCTGTGCTTTTCAGACTCAAAGCTCCCAAACAGGCTTTATTATTAGCTTACTCCCACAGCTTTATTATTAATACAGACATCTGCCAGAAAGCCTGACCAGTTGTAGAGGGCCTTCTGACACTGAATTAGATGAACCTGCTTGACTTGTGGTCACAGACAGAAAAGACAGAAAATAAAAGAGATGTCGTTGGGTTCATGTCTTAGTATAAGAAACAGGAAACAAAGTGTGCCTATTTCGGCTGTATGGTGATGCTGGCACACACACACACACACACACACACACACACACACACACACACACACACACACACACACACACACACACACACACACACACACACACACACACACACACACACACACAAACAGCTAGTCCCTCATAAACACACATACACCGATTCAGCCACAACATTATAACCGGTAGCTGGTTTTAATGTTGTGCCTCATCGGTGTATATCAACAGCAAATAGCATGACTTTCTAAGCAGAAAGTAAAAAAATGCCAATAAATACACAAATCATTAAATCATGGACACTGTAGCCTACCTCTTCTCGTATCCGTTTCACAGTCTCTCCTTTCTGGAAAAGAGCAGATGAAGGACAGCTTTAATCGGAATCAAATGGGCTTCCTTTGAAAAATACAGTTACATCCGTGCCCTCGACCTCTAAGTGAAACCCGCCATTCCAAACAATGTAAGTCTGATTAGAATTTCTCAGAACAAGTTCCAGCTATATGCAGGGGTATCGCGGTGGCGTCCCCTGCACTACTGTCTCAAAAACATATCAAATGCATGTGACCGTCTGAGGGGGACATACACCTGCTGTAAAGGCTGTGTATTCAGTGTGTGTGAAGACCTGCCAGGGACGAGAACATTTTGTCGGGCTTGTGTCACACTGCAGCACATCCTCTGCTGGTTTTTTTTGGATCGTTTCTTCTCCTGTCCCCCGTTTTCTTTTGGCTAATGTCCATCCAAGCTACCACACCTCTGTTTCATACCTTTGTGCGCCCACTGACGATCACTTTCGCATAAGAGCATCAAAAACAGTATCATCTCACACCCTGAGCTAGACTGTCATTTATGGTACGTTCTAGGAAAACATATCATTTGTGGTCCATTGCAACTCTGGTGTCGGTCTTCTATTGATGGGAAAGCGATGAGAGGTTTGAGATAGTAGGGGGCAAAAAGGCTTGGAGGATGGAGTGGCAAGTTATTAGTCCAAGTGCTGTAGATCAAGTGCCTCTCTCTCTCTCCAGCTGCACAATACGTGACTTGATTTCATGGGATTGCGTTTAAATAACCCGCCAATTTTGGGGATATTTTGCGTGTAATTTCTACGCATTTTAAGCTTTTCGCGTTTTGGTTAGGGTCAGGCTCAGGGTTGGGGGAGGGTTAGGGGTTAGTCAGTAGAGAAATAACATGGCCTGAAATGACATGCGAAAAGCAAAAAATGTGTAGTGATAACACGCCAAATGACTTAAGGAAACTGATGTGTTATTCACACGCCAGTTGGTGAGACCCGCCTGCAGTATGAGCCAAACTCATCTCTCTCTTTCTCCCCCTTTCTTTTCATTCCCAATTTCCTCTTAGATATTTTGATTTCTGTAACTCATTGCAGCATCCATTGTGATGTCTTCCTTTCCAATGCACTTTACTTTCTTCATTATTTTTTATTCTTTGTCTCTGTTCTTTCTTGTATTGATGTCTTTTGTAGGTGTTGTGTTACAAGGCTAGACTGCAGGAGCTACTGAAGCAACACAGTGCAGCCAGGCCCTTCCTGACAGACACTAAAAATGCCCACAAGGGGCCAAAAGTAATATGTCTTTGGAGCTCAGTTTCAACAGGAGGCTTGCAGTCAATGCACTAATGTTTTTGTTTGATGGATTACTGTGTTGCATTATGGGTGTTGGGGGTAGTGGCGCAGAGTTTATAGGGTTGGTTTAAGGCAATTACATTTAGGATGGGGATATTCAGAGCAACCATTGTTTTTTAGAGGGCTTAGGGGTTCTGTTTTGATTTCAAAAAAGAATCAAGATGGAGAGAAAAAAATATTCTTCAAAGGCTTATGATGAATTCACATAAAAGGCATCAACAAGATATCTGTCTTAGGGCAATGGGAAATAACTATAGATTTACATAAGATTAGACACAGTTAGAGGATTTTAAAACATCTACCTCTTCTGATAAAGGTACATCCTTCTGTGTTTATAATTAATATCCTTAATACATGCAGTAATTTGTACAGTAGAAGAAAAATAGGACATCTCACCTTTCCTATGATGCTGCCGACCTCCTAAAATACAAAGAGATAAAAGTATATACATAAATTAAAAAAGGAAAAAGCAAAAAACTATAATCCTTGTAGAAACCTTCCATTATTCATCAATTTCTATGAATCAGGTATATTATTCATAAAGCAGCATCAAATATGAAAAAAAAAAAAAAAAAAAAAAGCCTGCAGTACTGTAGGGTGTATTCATCACTCAACAATGTGAGCAGAATGCTTGTACCTTTCCATGCATGAGCAGTCGTAGTGTGAGGGTCACTCCCAAGCCCCCGTCTCCAAAGTCCTGCTCACAGTTCATAGTGATGTGGGAGTGGCATGCAGGGAGACGCATGAACGGGGCTCCTTCGCTGGTCACACAGTCAAACGAAGGCCAGCGCTCGTTCTCTGGCTCTCCGATGTCCTTCAGTGCTGCTCTGAGAGAAAAAAAAAAAAAAAAAAAGACGTTAAAACAAATTGTTAAGTGTTTCAACCAAATATGCCCTGGAACAAACAACACTTTTATCCTACCAAAGAAATGTATGAATCAAGTCATAAACGTATACATTAATGCCCTTAAACACCATTGTTTACACTCAAGATGGAGCTTATGGATGCACACACAAACATTAAAAACCCTTGTCGAGAAACATGAATTCAGAGTCAATATTCACTGAACATTATGTGCCACTATTAAAACTAATGGCTGTGTTGTTCTCACAAACCACATGCTTGTAACTGCACCATTGACTGAATGATTATTCCCAGAGATCAAAGACATTCAGATGAATTGAGGACAAATCAAAGCTGAAATCAAACACATTCATACCATTGATGGTCTTCCACGAACCACATTCTAATCAAGTATCTCTGTGACGAACTGCTTCATTTGTATGAGTCAATTTAATATTGATGGTGATTCATAACAAAGTCATAATAATAACCACTGTGTGTGCAGGATATTGACCATAAACACCAGCAGTGTCAGCGATGTTGCATCTCATCAGAGCTTTGGGGTCCTAACAGACTGTGGGTGGGCATCGATGACTAACACACTGATTGTGCCTTCATTAACTGACAAGCAGTTTCTATCACAGTGAGCTGAGTGATTTTTGAAATTGGGTCGAAAAAGAAAAAAAAAAGGAAAAGGAAATTTCCTTGCAGACGATCGTGGCGTGAGATTGATGCAAAGTTAATCAAATTCAATTCGAAACAGTTTTCATAAAATTGAAAATGTTTGGGGTTTCTTTTTCTTTGGGGACCTGGTTTTATCTGCTCCATCACAGTTGGCTGGAGAAAAAAAAAAAAAAAAAAAATACTTCCTCTGGGTAGACAGAGCAGGATTTATACACAGACAGCAAATGAAAAGCATCTGTAATGATCCCAGAATAACAATGTGGCAGTGGCTACGTGCGTGTCAGTTATGTGACATACGGTATGATGATTAATGTGTGCCTCACCTGGCTGCTCGCAGTCTAAGCATGATGTGTACAATTACTTCATGGAATCATTCTTGTTTCCCCTTGTTTTGTATTTCCTTACATTTGTCAGTGGGGACAGGAGAAGTAGGTAGATAAATATTTGATAGATATAGCTAGTTGCCGCGTGATAAGTAGAATGTGTAATTTTCCAGATTCAGTGGTAGAAAGTAAGTAAATTTACTTAGTACTGTATTTAAAGTAAATACAGTTTTAAGGTACTTGTCCTTTAGCTGACTACATCTACTCTACTACCTTTCAGAGGGAAATATTTAAGTTTTTACACCACTACATTTACTTGACAACTTTAGTTATTTTGCACATTCAGATTATTAATACAACATATAATCAACATATAAATTAGGATGCCCAGCCCACCCAGCACTATATAAATCAGTTAAAATTAGCCACAATTTTACCGGCTGCAAAACTTAAGTGATGTATACAATAATATAATATGTTTTATTCTGAAAGTGGCCATGCTGCATAATGAGTACTTTTACTTTTGGTACTTTAAGTATATTTTGATGCTAATAATTCTTTTACTTCAGTAAAATTTTGAAGGCAGGACTTTTACTTGTAACAAAGTACATGTAATGACATGACAAATGATTATGATTTATTCAGTAAGAGCTGCTAATTAACCAAACTAACGATAATTTTATTGTATCAGCTCTCCTTTCAATACAATAATAGAATGAATTTGTTTTTAATGATGCTTTTCAGATATTTGTGGAAAAACCACACCTGAGAGTGGAATCCATTACTCACCAGAATTATGTTTAACCACTTGTATTCAATACCAACACAGAAACAAGCGATTCTCTCCTCTTTGACTCATCAAGGCCACTTGTTTGTCTGCCAAGTGCATTCCAACCAACCTACAGTGCCACTGTATAATCGCCCTCTGCTGCAATGTTTGTAGATTTAGTGAGCTATGTGAGGAGATCATGTTTAATAAATTGGTGTTATTTTAGATTAGATCCAATTCCTGACAGACTTGTTGTAGGCAGGTTTATTGCTTTTCCTCAGTGCATGAGGCAATCGCTGCTTCACTGATTTATTTATGCACCGGATGCTTTCAAAGACAGGTTCAAACACTCATACGCGTGCTTCTTTAAGATGTCACAGAGCTTGACTGCCTGTATGTGTTTTGTATTCAATCCATGGCTGTGGCAAAATCTGACACACCAAAATGTGGAAGTAAGTGAAGCCGAGTGCCAATTTGCCGGATTACATTGCATCAAATCAAACTTCCTCTACTCTTTTGAACGGGATGCTCATTGGACTGACTAACAAAACTAGAAAGTCATCTCTATACAATTTTCATAAATATCAAACAAAGACCATGGGGTTGGCTGGAGATAAACAAAAACTGGAACATTTTGCTTGCTGTCAGCTACAGACACAAGGCCAAGTAATCATGACTTTAAGCTTGATCAATGCGTCCTGAGCACATGTGGTATCACATTTGTGCAACCCATGGGCTAACTTCATTATGTTTAGGCACTGAAGGGCATGGCTAAAATGTTACTACTTTATTGCATTAGGAGTTAATGGTTGGAGGGATCATTATGCGCAGTTCTGTGGGCTGATAACAAGGCATGTGCTCTGTGTTTGTGTGAGGGTGGTGAGCCTCTGAACTCCTCATTTCCAGAATGCCAAGCAGCGGCGTTCCAGGATGAACAGAGCCCCTCTGTTCTAAATTAGACCTGGTAACTCAGAACAGGGAATTAGCATAGTGCATACTGCAGCACCAGGCTGCCAAAATACAGTCAGACCAGGAGAGAGGCGGAGAGTCCATCTACTGTCGTGCTCCTCTATCACTGACTGTTAACCTTGGTCATGCTCTGCCTGACTGCATCCAGTATGCGGGAGCTCCTGTTGCGAGTCATTGCTTGTATTCGTCTTTATATACACTAAATTAAGCATGACTTTGTGAAACCAAATGACTGACACAAAAACAAATTGCCACAAAGCTATGTCTCTCTTCAGTCTGCCATTAACCAGTTTAAAATACGTGGCAACTAATTTTAAAAACATTAAAGGATGATCCTGTTTTGTTACTACTTGGGTCACATTTTTGTACTTTTTGAAAATCATTTCTGTGTCTGAGATCTGGGAACATGGTGACATGTCTGATGTGCCAAAATCACCAACAATCACTCAGGTTGTAAACAAGACAAGACTTTGGCCAGACTATCTAAACCACTTCATGTGGAGATAATGTCGAAAGTTAGTTCACCTGAAATGTCGGTAATGATCACTCATTGCGCAGGAGGAGTGAAAGGTCAAAGCTGAACTACAAAGTTGGTCTGTGAACTGTGATGGATGTTTACAATGGGCAGTTTGTGTAATAATTTCACATTTTGCCTTTGTTTTTAGCCTCGCTAGCTGCATGGCTCTGGGCTCTCGGTCCACCGCTTTAGTCCACACTCATATCTCAAATATACCAGACTTTTCCTCTAGCACCACCACCAGGTTGACATTTACGTCATTCACTGAAATATCTCAAAAACTACTGGATGGATTGCAATGGACTTTGGTACAGATATTCATGATCCCCAGGGGAACAATCCTCACGACTTTGGTGATCCACTGACTTTTCCTGTAGCACCCGCAGCAAGTCAAAGTTTTCTCTTATCCAGTAAAATATTTCAATATCCATCCGTTGGATTGGCTGAAATTTTGTACGGACATTCATGATCCCCAGGAGATGTATCCTAGTGACTTTGGTGATCCACAGACTTTAGTGTATTGCCAACCATGAGCTTGACATTAGTGGTTTGAGTGAAATTTCTCGACAACTGTGGGAAGGATTGCCGTGAATTTTCTACAGACATTCATGCCCCCTCAGGATGGATTGTAATCACTTCAGTGATCCTCTGACTCTCCATTTAGCACCACTGCCAGGTCAGAATCATATTTTGGTTCATGACAAAATATTGAAAATGCACAAGTAGAGACATTCCCTCAGCCTCAGCTGTACTTTGTGTTTGATGTTAATTAGCACATGTTAGCATGCTAATATGCTAAACTAAGATGGTGAATATGCTGATGTTAAGCATGTGTAACAGCATGGTTGTAGACTCTTAGTTATGTTTCTTCTAAATATGTTTAGCTAACCCTGGGCTTTTTTTGGATTTGTTACCAGATCTCAGCAGTTAATTGTGGCCATTTTATCATATTCTGATAATAGCTCCAAGGTTACTCTTGTTTTTAGTTTAGATTTGTGTTCAATTTAATTAAATCCAATCCACAAGTCCAGGAGACAGGGAAAACATTGACTCAGGGTTTATTTTTGAATTCTGATCACACCGTCATGGCTGGTGAATGTTATCCAAACAAAAAGCTACACCCCGGACCAGACCATCACAGACTTTTTGTTCTATCCATATTTCACACAGTTACGTGATGTTGCACCCTATCAGCATGGTCAAAGGTTTGTAGAAGTCTGCACACTTCTCTGTATCTTACAATTATAGTTTATTATAAACAAATTATTAAATGTTTTAAAGCTAGAACGATTATTGTATAAATTGATTAGTTAATCGACAAAAAACTAGTCAGCAAACAATTTTATTAATCACTTAATCTTTCCAGTCATTTTTTAAAGTAAAAATATACAATAAGATCTGGTTCTGGCATATCAAATATGAGGATTTGTGTTTTTCTTTGTCATATATGACAGTAAATTGAAACGGTTTTGGGTTGTTGGTTCAAATGAGACAAGCCATTTGAAAGCACTGCTGTGGGTTAAGTTATTGTGAATGGCATTTTTCACATTTTTTTAACACTTCATAGATAAACTGATTGATACAGAAAATAATTTGCAGATTAATCAATAGTGAAAATAATCGTTAGTTAAAAAAATGTTTATATGATGTTTATAAATGCTAATAGGGGACGTTAAAGTAAAGTGTTACTGTCTTTTAGCAACTGATGTAAACTTGCACACTACAGCGTTTTCACCTTTAATAAAAAAATATGTACCGGCATTCTAACACTCAAGGAAAGAATAATATCTAATATATACAGTTTAGCACTGTCCACCTGCAATAAACTATTCAAAATAAGCATAAAACTATTGAACTATTGAACCTCACTGATACATTAACCTATATAACAAGTGATAGCATGAACAATTTACCAGATACAAATATGTGCTTAACTGTTTCTTATAAGTACAATGTTAGAGAAATGATGGCAAACATTATGAAAATAAGACCCCTTTTATTACCAAAATATGAAATAAACCAGAAATGTCCTTTAATATATCAAAAATCCAAAAGTGTGTTTTTCACTAACTTCCGTGAGGCACACTTCAATGATGTCATGGATAAAAGCAACCAGCATACATCCCATGACAGCCGCCTGCATTATTTTTTTTTCCTTGCCATGTTTTCAGGAGCATCTACTCCAGAGAGATTGTCAAGATGAAAAGGATGTTGTGCAACCCGCTTGTCTAGAGGACTGGACACCTGTTCCGAGACAACCATGTCCCTCACAGAACCGGCAAACAGACAGCTCTGGGCCAGCTTAGGGGAAATGAAGAAGGAATGAGGACATGCCTGGTCTCCATGGTGAAAGATGGAAACAGGGTTCCCCTCTGCATACAGTACATACAGGAGGTCGGGGTATCAAGTGTCTGCTCGATAAACACACAGATGCAGAGAGGATAGGGTGTCCCCCGGGTGGGCACATATGGAGAAGTGAGAGGGTGACAACCTGTGTACATGCGCACAATGACGGCAAGAAGTTGGAGACCATCCACACGCATTCTCGCACAGCCCTCCACATACACACACACAGCCACATTCCCAGGTCTGTGTACACCAAAACAAAGCACACACAAGCCCACATACAGCTGCTAGGATGAAAGGAGGCTGCAATTCACACACAGAGAAAAGTGTCCTGTGGAAACACAAGAGCAGACAGCCTTTGATCTGCTGAGAAGTGCCACAGGAGGACTTTCTGCAGCTATCTGTCATGAACAAACTCAAACGACTGCCATGTTGGGGACACGGATGACACAATGAGATGATGAGGACAAAGAAAAATTGACTTCAAGCATAAGAGGGGAAAGAAATAGAGTCCTCTAGGCTCCCCTACACTAGTGGTCAGCCAGTCTCCTCCAAATTTAAATGAGACCCTCAGGGAGTAAACACACATCTAGACAAGGGTACACACGGAAACACATGTAAACAAAATGTACTGCCATGTGGAGCTTCTGCCCAGGAATCTGATACATCCTGTACACAAGATAAATCCTCTGTATTAGCTCTTAATAGTGAAAGACGGTGAACAAACACAGCTAATGACTGCATATCAACACAACTCTGAATACTTATAATTCAGCAGAATTACAACTTTATGCAGAGGCTTCTTGATTAAATGAACTCCATTCCGTGTGAATGAAATATTCAAAGATGGGCTGCATGTTTGGATTAGCTTTAACCACATCACAGCAACGAGTCGTGCCGGGATTCATCAGTAATATTGCTTTATGAGCCGTGCCGCGGAGTGATAATAACACAGCTGAGAGCTGCCTTTGTCCAAAGTGACGCACAAATGAGGTAGAATCTAAACCACAGTAGCTCAAGGAGAAGTCTTTGAGAAAAAGTGCCTCAATACTATATAGTTCAGCTTTCCACAAGTGCCACAAAGCTTGCAGGTACATGAAATAAAATATGAGTGCCAAGTAAATGACAATTCTTGAATTGACTGAATTAGTATAGTATGGTAACTCACCATCGAGGGCATGCACAAATAAATCGTACTTTAAACGTCCTCTCGGACCTTCAGGAATTATACCTTACGGTCTGTCAGCTATAGCTAAAGTAAACTAGGTTGTTTTAGAGCACCTGAAAATTTGGTTTCAAGTCTTAAGTTTTTCTCAATGATATTAAATATTCATGACTAAAGACACAACAGAGTTAACATTAAAAATCCTTCGTGTTTAATACTCAAAAGCTCAGCTAATCTGCTTCCTTAGCATTGTGTGAGACAGTGCCGGCAACTTCACTACAACTACATCAGTTTTGGAAAATCACCAAAACTGATCTGTCTTTGGGAGAAAATTGTGTGCACATGATAAACCCCATTACTAAAATTAAGAAGCTGATTGAGAAAATATGTTTCAGGGGATTGAAGTTAAATATTCATGTATCCTGTAGCTCTATTATATACCTTGAGCAAAAGATCACAACTCTAAGACTTGAAAGCCCTAGATTTGACAATGAGTATAGCTGCACTTCAACAATGTTTCCACTGCGGTGTGAGAGAGAAAAAAGAAAACAGACAGGAGGAGAGGGCTTTAGCTGTGAAACAGGAGAGGCTTGAAATTAAAGAGCAGTGTTTCATCTCTCAGCATGTCTGTCTCAGCTGTGTCACATATAATGGGAGGGGTCAGCCCTCAGTGCAGAGAGGACTGTCCTCTCCCATCAGCCCCCCGGCTTCATCTTGTGTTAAAGCATAACCGTGTCGGCCTGCAGCGCGAGCCGCCTGTCAACCACAAGGCCCAAGAGGAGGTTATCACAACCCCGGGCTGCTCGCTGCTCCTGGAGCCAGCTCGGCTTCCCTGCACCAGAGAGGAAGCCAACAGCCACGTTCACTGCAGCCACTGCACCTAAATATGGCCCGACGTTGACGAGATTAAGCTCCGGCAGTGTGTTTTTTAATCCATAATCTCTGGTGTTTGAAAGAGTGTATAGAAGTACAAGATTTTCCTGCAGCTTCTATAAACAAATCTGATGAAAAGTTGCAATCGCAGGTTTCAAATCAAAGTGCTGAGACAGATTTACTGATGTAGGAATTTGGAGGCATCTTCAAAAATTGTGTGGGTTTTCTGGCTGACGTGAAGAATTTGGAGCACTGTCAAATTGGTTATTAAATGAGATTCATATTCATAACAAAATATTATATCTCCCTCATTCCCAAAACATATTTTTGACTGGATCAGAACTAAAAGTCTCTTATCTATGCAAAAAAGCAGATTATATCTCAACATTACACCACCTGTCATTCCACTTTTATCATTGTGATGACAGCTCAGGAGCCACAACATGGACAAATTACTGACATCAGAAACAGGAGCTTTTGCAAATTCTGGCGTACCCCAAGGTGGCATGAATCAATACTTTCAGCGCTTCATCCTGTCAGGGCAACTTACAATCATGTCAATCTGTCTACGAGGCTTAGACACAGATCACCTTCTGTGGCAGAGTCTGCATAATTATGAGTGAATCCAATAGCTAATGAACAGCAGCGTAATTGACACTCCATTATGGCAGTCTATCCTAAGCCATCGGTCTCTGTGGCTGTCAGGCTGGAGCAGTATTTAGTTAGTTCAGGCTCAATGGTTATCAACAAGCATACACCTTTTAAAGATGGCCACCCTGTAAGGAAAAAGACATTGATCAAAGTTTTATCCAGTGGTTTTCACAAAGGATCCCGTCTCCTCATTAGGTAAACCTGAGTTCCTTCCTCCTTCTCATTATTGCCAGCAGGATAAAACAACACAAACATACAGATAATGAACCTTACAGGGCCGTGTTTCTGTCGGCTGTTATCTCCTAAGTGGCTGCTGGTTCCAGACACACAGTGACACCATCTGAGCCTGTATTTACGCTGGCTTTAGTTAGCAATGGGACATTGTGGCCCAAGCCCATACACTATACACTTGTCATTTAGCGTCCCTTGTCTCAGTTTAGGGCTGCAATTTATGTTTACATCAGATAATCTGCTGATTATTTTCTCAGTTAAGTGACTTAATGTTTGTCTATAAAATCTCAGTAAATGCCCTTTATTTTTTACCATAGTCTTGGACGATGTCTTCAAAATTCATTGTTTTATCCAACAATCTATCCGAAAAACCAAAGATATTCAAATTACTATTGTATATGACAAAGAAAAGCAGCAGATAATCAAATTTAACAAGCTAAAACCAAAGAGACGTCTGGCTTTTTTTGCTTGAAAAGTGAATGAAGCGATTAATTGATTATCAAATGGTTGCCATTAATTTTCTGCAGATCGACTGATCAATTAATCATCTAATCATTGCAGCACGATCTCAGTTGCAAACTAATCTTTTATATGTATAGATCTCTTACATTAAATTTAAGAAAATCTCTAACCGGCTTCGGATGTCACATGCTGCAGTGCTGTTTTCATTAGATTACACAGTTTGACTTCCTCAGAGTGTTTATCCCTCTGGATTCAACACTGGAATTTTCTGGTCATTTGCCTTGCCTTGACTTACAGTGGCATGCTTCTTATTATTAGAGAGCTTCTATTAGGGACCATATATCATTCTGAATGGTTTTTTGGCATGGTGGAGAATACACTTTGGCAGGGTATTAACTCCAGCTTTTATACCATCCCTCTTACTGGATGAAGGTCACTCTCTCTAACTGCAAAATGACTTTCCTCTCGTCTCTTTCATCCCCGCTTTCCTCCCATCCTCCACACCAGGGCATGAGTCAGAAAATCTGACACCTCGGAGGAGAGAGGAGAGGAGAGAAAGAAGAACACTGGAGAGAGACGGGAGACAAATTGAGAGAGAAATAGGGACAGATGGGGACAGTCAGAGGGAAGAGAGAAGAGTTGATCGATATCTCTGATAAACAAGTAACCTAAGAAGATGTGGACTGGCCCTGCTTCCTTGGAGTGCAAGACACTGTGTTAAATATGGCAATTAAATTCATCAGTGCACAGATGGTGCAGGAGTCCTTGCTCCGATTTACTGTACAGTATCCTTTATAGTGCCGTAGAGTATGGCTGCAAAATCAGAGCCAAGCCGATGGTGTGTTATTGGCTATACAGCAGTACCATCCACGTCTAGCTGAAACTACGTATTACGTAAGCCCCACAACAAACTGAGCACAAACCCAAAAATAGTGCAGTCCCTGTTAAATATTTCAGGCACTTGGCAGCTGAAGAGGGGGATAAAAAGCTTCTCTCCTCCTTGGTCGCAACACAAAAACACACACGCTGATGCAGATGGCCAATTGAAAGAAAAACCTCCATTTAGTGTACTGTAGAGCGAAGCGGATTACTGACACGAAGGCAGCCCTTTAGCTTATTCGCCTGATATACAGCACTTCCTCACTAGCGTGGCGTACTTAACATACACCTATCCTTATTCCTTGAGTCCCTCCCTGCACAGTATAGACAGCATGAAAGCTGCTCTTTCAGGGTAACTTCTGAACTAAATAAATCACACTCATGAGACTCTTTGCGAGACACAACAGGGGAGTCATGAGGCCTGCTGGGTCAGTCTTTGGAGCTCCACACAGTGCTATCTTTTCATAGCAGGGACAGCCCTCGGCTCTGTCAACCACTGGGTCAGTCTTAAGAACAGCAGCCAGGGTCACATTCTGTTCCATAAGAAAGGCTCTCTTCATAGCAGAACAAGAAGGTCCAACACAAAGAAATCTGCACTGTTTATTCGCATTGAAGCTGCTAGATCACAAATGAATCAGTGTTCATGTGATTTTGTTTCATGGCTTTCTTGTACAACACAGCCTGATTCATGGCAAAACATAGTAATAATGAACACAGCAAAAATTCAGTTTCAGTCGGCAGAGCTGGAGAAGCTATGGGAGTTGAGCCTCAAGAGTCTGTAGTTATTAGACAGCGACAAGCACAGGTTAAATGCTCAAATGTAGGTTAATTGCTACAGGGGATTTCCCTCAAATATTGGAAAGGAAATTAATTTGTTTCACAACAACACTCCTGTGACAACAACATCTAAATTAATGCCTGAGTGAGGATGATGATACTGATTTGCCTCATAAAGTGTAAAGTCCACAATCACCCTATAAGTCATTACAAGTTTCAAGTCAGAACAGAAGCAATTCAGGAAAAATCTGATGTTGACGTGACTTTAAAAAAAAAAAAAAAAAAATCAAGATAAAAATTTGCATATAATTCAAGATGTTTTAGCAGTGGAAACAGTTTCGCTGCCCTGTGTTGTTAATGGCTACATTATCCCTGGAAGCTCCTCTTTTATTCTCCTCGTCAGTAAAAGGTGATTGAATATCCACGATCTCTCTCTGAAGAACTGTTTCATAGAGTAAAGCTGCTGCACTGGGCTGCATTTACTTGATGGCTGCAAACTAAAACCACGCATTGTGCCTATTTTCCTCCCCCTTCGGTCTGAAAGAGCAGCATCTTGCTAGATGAGAGGGATTATTGGCAGTTCGCAGATGTTGGAGCAGCACATGTCAGGGCCTGGCTTCCGTTATTTATGAAGCCTCTCGGCCCCAGCCCTCACTCAGCGGCAGAGATGCAGGTGGGGTTTCATTATTGAAGATGCTCTTCCACTTCTTATTAGATTTCTGACTCTCAGAGTGCATTAAGGAATTGCATTTGGACAGAGAGTCAGCAATACAGGATGGTCTGTCTTCGTGCCCCCTGGAGTCCCTCTAAAAGATATGTGTGCCTCTCAAATCAGCCAAATTGTACGTCCTATTACCTTTTCAGGAATTAACAATGTATTTGCACTCAAGCAGATGCCCCCTTCACCACTTACACACGCACGCACGCACAAACACACACACACACACACACACACACAGAAGAAAATTCTGCTCCTTATTGATCTATGTTATGTGCTTGTAAGGATAAATCTGAATCATTTTCTCCAAATATCCATACAGTGCATTGCATCCAAATTAATTCTCCCACAAAGAACACCCTAAGTAATGAGCAATTCTCCAGTTGTGTCCCATTTTCCTCCATTTTTTTGTTTTGTTTGTGAAGATACACACTGGGGGCGGCTTAATCAGCTGGTCCACTCTCAGATGCTTTTTTATTGATCCTATTGTACTGAAGAGTCTAAAGATGATCAGTCTCTTAAATTTCACATAGACCTGTTGTGCTAAAATGACACGATTTAAGCCCAAACATGCAAAACCTCTAAGTGTTAATAAAACTGGACGTGGAAACTTGACATATTTTCCTTCCAGCTATTACAATTTGAGAGAAATATGAAGATTAATTTGTACTAAAACCCACAATATAGTTAATTAAGATGATGACAAGCCTGCTTGTGCCTCTGTGCTACATGAAAATAAACTCCTACAAATTGCTAGAATTTACTGGCTGTAAATTGTGTATAGTAAACAAACAATCTGGAAATACATAAAAACTGATTGAGCGGGAGGACTAGTAAACATAACTGTCTTTTACCTACTTACTTACAGTTTTCCAAATCTGATCAAAGATTCTTGAATTTAATGGTAAAATTAAGAAACCGTGTCCAGCCAAACGACATCTGCACTGAGTTTTGGTTTTCAATTGGGTCAGCTCATCCTGTTCCGTTTTTCTATCCAGTGGAAGACTAATGCAATTAAGCATCTTGGTGAATAATGGTGCTGTCACACACACTCGCTGCCTCAGCACCGAGCAGGCGCCCACTGTATCGGACTTGTTGAGAATGATCTTTGTGTTCGGGGGTCCACTTTCATTATCATAAAACCGTCCACACACAAGAGACCAATTGTGTCCCCCCCCCGCCCCCCTCATCTGGCGACTTTCTCGCCATATGCCGGATTTAACAGGCCAGTCAGTTTATGGCCTCATTATTAATTCAGCTCCAACGCATGAATCTGGCAAATGATTTCATCCTATACTCTACTCATGTGAGTGCTTTCATGCAAAACATTAGCGACTGTGGTCATTTAGAAAAGCGGTGAGAATTGGAATAATTGAAAGGCCAGATTTCTGTCTGTAAATGAAAACGTATGTCTCTCTATTTGGTGTGATTCAGTTAATAAGACACTACATTTAAGCCGATAGCGCTGACCTACTGGATAAGAGCTGTTTCAAGTTGGAGAATTGGGAACATGCTGTCCAAAAATAATCTAAGTCACTTACCAGTTTTCATGTAAAAGGTCGCAGGCTGCAGTTCCCACTAAAGTATCCCCATGTATCTTTGTTGACTGGGCTTTGTATCCATATAGAGACCAATGACACGGACGCGTAGAGCGGACCGTCCTCCCGGTGTGTCAGCAGACTGGAGTGCAGGGCGCCTGTGCGCTGAGGAGGGGAGAGACACACGCAGAGAGAGAGAGAGAGATGCAGGCGGCGACCACCCCGCTCACCCTGATCACCACTAACCGAGGCAGCCCGTGGGAGAGAGCCGAGTGCTCTCTGGGTTAAAAAAAAATAAAAATCCTCTGGCTCAGCTGCCTTCAAGCCTCCGTCCCCGCCTCGGCCGGTGGTGTGTGATCCCTCCTGTCCCCACAGGACCCCTGCTGGGAGCGCAGCGCGCTTCGCCCCGCGCGTCGCACCGCGGATCGACACATTCAGGATCACCGAGCTCCTGCGCGGTGTGAAATCACGGCACGACCGGGGAAATGAGATCTGCTGAATCAGTCAGACAGTTCAGAAAACCACCGTGTTTCAATTACAGTGATTGTTTCGGGGAAATATCCATGCGATCCGCCATATCTATGTGCCAGATCACATTTTTACATCACGGCTGCTTTTAGATTACACCTATTAACTGTAGTTAAGTGTAGATCGGAGCGCCCACGCCTTTGACAGGGTTTACCGTAGGTCTCGTAGAAATCTCGAGCCATATTTTAAAGTATACAAACCATAATTCATTGGCTTAATCAAACTAGATGATGCGAATGTAAAGCTGAAGCTCTTGGCATTTTCTTTTGAAGTTTTTGGTGTGTGTGTGTGTGTGTTTGTGTGTGAGATCAGTAAATTTCTCTGACGCAGCGCCATCTAGCGTATTAGTCGTGATATTGCAAATTTTTATTCAACAGTTTACATTTCTGAAAAACAAGCAGGGTGTATCCACAGATTTATGTATTGTAATGTTATTCATCCATCCATCCATCCACCCATCTATTATCTACACCCTCTTACACAGGTTCTGGATTGTAATATCAGTAATAATAATAATAATAATAATAATAATAATAATAATAATATGTAGGTAACAAAGTCCAGCTATCCTTAGCAAGTGGCTGACACTTTTTACCTCTGAGTAATGTGAAATAAACAACATGAATGATGACAAAATGATCTGAATTAGCCCCTGTCCCAACAAGCAAAATGCTCCTATTATGAATTATAGCTTGACATTATGGCTCATTAATTTAAAGAAAATGGAAGCAAGACAACTAGACAGCTCCCACTGCTCCTGTGTGAAGGAGGGAACGTCTGGGTAATTTGGGCATGACATCTCCATCTATTTCACAAATTACCTCAGTTGTTTTCTCAGGTGCCTCTCATTCAAAAGAATGAGAAGAGGGTGGATGTGAAGTTGTATTTATATTTCTAAATAAAAGACCTTTATTCATCACTACCTGACATTTTTATCACTGTCTCTCTGAGCTGTTACATTTTGTTGCTTTGTCTGTCGGATGGTGACATTTTCTCTTGGCTGGGAATCAAACTAGAAACAGAGAGGCTACATAAAGCAGCATAAATAAGATCAGGGGTGGGCAAACAAGCAGATATTTACAGAGGATATATTCATACAGTTTGTTAAGGTTATTAGCTGTACATTTCCCAAATTTATGATGAGAATTATGGCTTAGGGAGCTGCTAGGTATCAGCACATTTTCAACACTTAGAGGGTCACTTGTTGAGCTAAAAGAGATGCAATTCTCCGGAATGAGTATAATCCTGACCCAGTACGGTGCCACTGTACTGGGTCAAGAGTGAATAAAACCATATTAGACGTTAAGCTTGAGAAAAGAACACATTATAGCATGTCTGGAAACTTTTGACAGGGAAACATAACTTTGATGAAAGCAATAGCAGAATTAAAATGCCTTATTATTGTTCAATCTATTGTTTATCTGTCATCCATGCAAAGGCAACTCTGTTAGAGTTTCTACATATTAGCAACCTATGAATCAAGCACTTACCTATATAAAAGCCTTACTGAATGACTGGCTGGTCCACAATGAGAGAGCGAGATGTTGCTTTTCAAACAGCAGGAGGTGCTGTGTGATATCAAATCCATCTTGCAGAGACAGAGCACTTTGTTAAGAAAAAAAAGAAAAAGAAAAAAATGCAACCTCCACTAGGGGTGTGTGGGTCAGACCGCTGCCAGCCATCAGTCATGGTGACGTGACTTTGAAATAACTAAGGTGCACTGTTGGGTATGACACAGCCATCAACTGGGAGAGGAAATTGTGATTGCATCAGTACACTTGGCACATACAATGCAGGGATATAATAAATGCATATGACATGACAGAGCAGCTCTCTGTGTGGGATTTCTGAGAAATTAATCAGACTTCTTTCCCAATATGTGTGTGTGTATACAGTACATATATGTACAGATGTTGCATTTCTGCCAGAGTGTAAGTTGTGAAGGAAAAGGAGAGATTGACGTGTTAATTTTGGATTCACTTTTTAGTGACTGAACCATACACTGGGAATCTGCATTTGAATAATTTCTAATTTACTTTGGTTAAGCCTGAACTGCTTGCATGTGTTTTCACTTCAATATCATAATTTCGAAAATTAAATAAAGCTGGAAATTAGACAGTGATGTCAAATTCACAAAAGCTTTGCTTGTGCTGAAATCTGTCATGGTATACAAGCCCTCATTTGCTTTGGAAAAAACAATGTATATCATCCCTGCTGCTCTGGGAGCGTTCAAGCTTTACAAATACCTTTCATACTAAATGGCACCGAAACGAGAGATGACACCAGGGCAAAAACTACAATTGTTCAGCCATGGAACGTCTCTCTACCTCCCTCCAACAAACATGGATTAACATTCTCTGCATTGGATTTCATGGCATTTTTTCTTAAACTTTGCCCTGACAAATGGTGATTGAAGACATATGGGGGGAAGGGCGGAATATTTTCTGCTTTTGTCTCCTTCCACATGCCAGAGTTCACCGTGGGTTCGCCTTTCATTAGAGTAACTTCTGCAGTAGCTTGATCTTCTTGAAAGCTGAAATCATCTTTCATTCCCTCTCAAGCAAGGAGCATTGGTTTGACATTTCTTTTTTGATGTTTACTTATCAAACATAAAAGAGGTTGCTTGTAGAAACTTAAAAATAACTTCCTTTATAATTCACATGATAAGGCTACAGAAGCTACAGGTGTTTCATTGTCTGCTGTGCCTGTTTAAAGAATGAAAGAGACCCACAAATAAAATACATACACAGACAAGGTCAGTGGACGCCTATTTAGTGTTTACCACATAACGATAACGATTTGCATTTAGATGCTGAATGGTGATATATATTAGTAATCACATTTCCATATATCTTCCTTTGAAGATGTATGACTTTGCTTTGAAGAAAGTATATTAATTACAACAAAGGAGGGAAAGTAGATATTGGACAGAACAGACCGGGGTTGGAATACTAATAGGAGATTTAGTATTAAATAGCTTACAGAACAAGGATTATGTTGGCCATGCTCTGTAAGCATTGTTTTGTTTTGTATGTACTGAGGGGAAAAAACCTCATGCAGAACAGGCACTGAGGACAACAAGCTACCATGTGATTCCATATTTCCATTTATTTTCCATTGAAATGTGGCATAATCAGATTTCATTTCATCCTGCTTCTTTTCAGTCAGTCATTCAGTCTTCGTTAATGCAATTCATACAGTAAAAAACTTTTTAAAAATACAAGTAATAAATGTACTCCAGAGACAGTGAATGGAAAAAAAAGAAAATCAATTGAAATAAGAGAAGTTAAATGACAATGAAATGTTCTACAAAAGCAGCTTTTAAAAAAAAATCTACTGATGACCTTGCCACAGATCTGCAGGGGGGCTGTTCCAGGTGATTACATGCACTTTTAGTTGTATTTTTGATTTTTGTATCAAAGCTAAGATCACTATAAAAAATAATAATAATAAAAAAGTAAAAACAACATCTGTTTTTCTTCACAGTGTTCAATGTTTATATATCTGTGAGGTCAATTCTGGCCAGCGAATTAAGCAAATCACCATGATTCCAGCTGTGCAACCAATACCGCTGCAGAGATCTTGATTAATGCAGTACTGAACTGATGTTGTATTTGTAGGGAATTCGACAGGAGGGATCAAAAGTATTTGCTTCACAATGTTATCTAAAATATGTGTATTTCTTCACTACATTTCTCCACGACCTTCAGTGGCAAGGTATCTAAGCACATTTACTCAAGTACTGCTGCTTTACACTTCTACACCATTACGATTAAGAGGCAAATATAGTACTTCTTACTGAACTACATTTATTTGATTAGTTTAAGATTAAATATGTCCACATGGCAATGTAATCTACATTAGTCCTTACATCACCTCTAAGTAGCAGTGTTGGCCTAGTTGTTACAGAGGCAGTGAGGTAAAAGATCAGATCTCAGCAAAGGCTGGTAAAATGTGAATTATGAATGCTCACTCCTCTCACCTATCATCGATGTGTCCTTGAGCAAAGCCTGCTTGCTTTAAGACTTCATGAACACAGCTTAAAGGTGTATCTATAACTATCTGCACTTTGAAACCACAGCAAACAATTATTTACAAAAGTTACAAAGCTGCATGGCACTGAGAACCAGAGATGTGTGAACTGACAAACCACATAAACATTTCATACAGATTTACCATGGTTAAAGGGCAGAAAGTTATATCTACACATTTACCATGGTAAAAGTGGCATTTTTAGTGGGATATGTCACTGCACCATAGAGATGATAAAAGTTATACCTTAATTAAAGCTTTAAAATGGTCTACACAGACTGAGATGACATTGTTTGAAGTGTTATAGCAGACGTCCTTTGTCCTTAGATTGAAAACTGAACAGCACACTATGACACCACTTAATGCTAAATAATTCTTCAGTTAAAACTAAAGATAAGACTTTAAAAAGCACTATTTTAGAGCATTATGGATAAATGACTTTCTGTGACACCCTCCTTACTTTTATGAAAGAGAAAGATCATTACTGCATTTCTCTTTCATTTAGTAATGAGTTTCCTCCTGCACCCAGATAAATGAAGCTTTGTTCAAGACCGTGTTACGGCTTTAACTAAACCACTTAAAAAATTGAGATTTCATGCAAGCCTTCTTCTCCATTTTTACAATCATGCAGCAAAGCTGGATATGTAACTGTTTAATGTCTCATTAACGAGACACAGCCAAGGTGTTAGGTCATAGTTCACTTAAATCATTGTCAGTAGAAGAAAAAAAACAAAAAACAAAAAAAAAAACTGAGGATGAGATCATGGCAGATGTGAGAGGAAGTACTCCTCCAGGCTATGTCTCAAACAGGCCAAAGGATACTGTGTCATCCACAGAATTATGCAATGTAGGAAACATTATAACGGTATGGTTTCTAGTGTTGTGGTTAGAAACAGCCTGTAGGCAGGAACTCGATCTGATGAGTATGGTGAAAAGTGTGGGAAGTTCTGACTTTCAACAGACCTTAAAACCACATAAACAGAAATTAAAATAAGAATGTGAAGACATGATTCTTTTTAATTCTGTGTTATTAAAGTCGCTAAAACTATCTGATTACAAATGACAAAATGGAGCAGATTGTATATTGTAAATCATGAATCTTCACTTTAATGAGAAAAGTGTGAAATAAACCTTTCATGTAACTTACTCAGTCCCAGGACTCCATCAAAGCTCTTGACTTAACTTCATAGACAGGGCTATCTGCTGAGTCTCATGTATCAGGTATGAAGAGTACCTTCAAACAGCTTTTGATCTTGAAAGTGCACTGAGGTGGGGAAACAGGTAATGAGATCTGCGCTCCAGCACAATACTGTACTTGTACACAATACCACAGAAGTGTGGCAACGCCAACTACTCTGAAGTTCTTCTGCAACTTTCAGAGGTACTGAAGGTTAGTGGTTGAACCATAGAGGAGCCTGTGTTTGCTGACACTGAGATTGAAAGGGATATGCATACCAGTATTTATTTATGGATACACTGTATTTGCAACTTCAAATAACATAAGATCCACACTGCAGTAACTTAATAAAGAGTTCCTCGTATCCAAACATTTTGTCCGATGTCCGGTCTATATCAGGGTACATGATTTGCAGTGATAAAGGCCTGACATAAAGGATAAAGGCTGAAATGTTTGTAACTATGCCAACAAAGGGACAAAAACAATTTACAAGAAACACTCTGTTAGTGAGCTGGTTAGCGTGCCAGATTGTGCCTGTGTCTGTGCCCTGGGCTTTAATTATTGAAACCATTGTTTATTCATCAGTATTTAACCCTTTGTTGTCCCATGCAGTATTATGCTGGGCACACATTCAGTTACATGCATTTTCAGTTGCATTTTCAATGGAAGTTGACTAGCATAGCAGAAATGTTCTGCTGTTGGCAACTGAACAGTTGAGCTTTCTCTGCAGTATATAATATCAAAGACTGTTAAGTACAGCCAAATTGTTTGCTTATGATCTTATCAGATATGCCTTAATTTAAAGCAGAATCCTTCCAGTTTTAGATGACTTTACTCAGAAAACATTACGCAGTTGCTTGAATTTAACATTTGAGAACTTTGTCTTCTTTTATGCAATTTTAAAAAAGGATTTTGTAAAAAACAAAAACATGTTTATATTTTCAAAGTAAAAAGTATTCTTTTGGTACTTTTGGTACTCAGCAAATGTCATCAAAAGAATCTTGCTTAAAAGCAAATTGACTGTGGTGATACTGGAGAAAAGACTGGTGGCTGCTTGTTCACAAGCCCACGGACTTAATGTTTAGGGACATACTCATTGTATAGATTATTTCTGACCAGAAGTCTTTGCAGTATGTATCCACCCATACTTTAAATACTCAGAAATTCCAGTTGGAGGTTTAATACTACAAACATTTACATGTTGGACACTGTACAAATACAAAAGTTTTTGCATCAGCATCGTTGTTCTCCTTGGAACTGTGATTATTTGCTTACTATATTACATAATATAAGCAGGAGGTCTATTGACGGCTGTGATTTACATCTGAAAGAATAAAAGAAATTCAGGCTGATAAATAGATACATTGAGATTTACATTGTATAACAGCATGTTTGAGCCAGAGGGGATAAAGGAAAAAGAGGATCCTCAAGGTTTTGTTTGTCTGCACATGCCTATACAGATTCCAGGAATGTGGAGAATGGTGAGCGAGCGACAAGAGAGGCCTTGTGTTTGTAGGTCTATCTCCTGCCCACCCTGTAGATTAGCCTCTTATCTGTTAAATGAGACAGTGCCGACGGATTTTGGATAACAGAACTTTGGCTTCAGCACCAAGCTCCCTGCAACGAGAGCTCTGCTGTATCACAGAGACTCCCTGTGCGAGAACTAAGCAGCACAGGCAGCCTTGGATGAAGCAATGAGTGGATATAGGGAGCCACATAATAGGCAGCTTCAGACGCTGCCATTCCTTCTCCTTGACGCTGCTGTTTTTTTCTCCTGGTCGTCTCTTATCATGGATAGGACATTAACATGGGATTATGAGTGATACGCCCCAGAGCCTATTTTCAATTCGCACTCCTCCACATGTCACCTGGATGGATGTGGGGCTGTGATTCCCGTAGCCATTGACTCACTTAATCTCAGTCTGCGCTGTTACCATGTGACTAGCCAAGCAATAGGGCAGCCTGAAATGCATCCTCCAGCTCTGACTCATGATTTGATCTGGCTTGTGGTATACGTCACCCCAGGCCGGAATTGATAGGTGGCATTAGGTGCACACCTGGGACCTGAAGTTGGTCTTCATCACTTTTTCCCCATTTTCCATCCTCCCTAAAATCCCAGGGCCTCAGCCAGTTATCAAGCAGGACTGCTGCACAACACACTTGGCAGCCAATGCAGACTTACTGAGACAGAGCTGCCTGCCACATTAGGCGTGAGTGCCAGTCACCGTCAGGTCCAATGGACAAAACTGGAGCACATTCCTGAGACCTTACACGTTCTTGCTAGTTAATAAATCTCTTAGCCTGCCAAGGACAGAAAACACAGGAAGGTGATGATTATCTAGAACAGAGATGTAACAGGAGAGGAAACAGAGTCAGGTTACACTGAACAGGCCCATCACTCTGTGCATTGACTTGACTCACCCAGATAAATAGGCCACATATTGTAGGTAAATCTGACATCTAAGGTTACCTAGAGGGACTGTGTGAAATAACAAGACAAAGAGTCGACAGCCATGCTAGCAGCTCAGTGAGGCTGTACCTAGGCACAACAGTGCTTTGAGCTAAATGCTAACATCAGCATGCTAACACACTCACAATGACAATACTAACTTTCTGATGTTCAGCACGTATAATCATTACCATTTTCACCATCTTAGTTTTGTGTGTTAGCATGCTAACATTTGCTAATTGGCACCAAACACAAAATGCAGTTTAGGCAGATGGGAATGACATAAGTTTGGCATAAATTTAGTTATAAACCAACACATTGGACAACTTTAAACTTTGACCTGATGGTGGTAGATGAAAAGTTAAGCCATCACCAAAGTCATTATAATTTATCTAAAGGGGAAATGAATGACTGTTTCATGGTAATCCATCCAGGAGTTGTTTAGACATTTCACCCAAAATCACAAATGTCAACCTAATGGTGGTAAGAGAGGAAAAGTCATGCGATCACCAAAGTCATCAAGATTTGTCCTCTGGGCACCATGAATGTCTGTACCACATTTTCCATGGCAATCCAATAGCTGTTGAGATATTTCTGTCTGGAGCAAAGTGGTGGACTGACCAACAGCCACTAGCATGGCTAAATAATAGGATATGCCATTTCCACAAACTCATCATTGTAATCCTGCTGAACACTTAATGCCAATTAGTCCTTTGTCACTATCACACAGAATTACAGTGATAACTAAACTAAACTAAAATGTTTCTAAAGGTCATAGCTGTTAGACTGACTACTTTAGTTATTAAACTGGTCCAAAGAAAGAATTGATGAGGCGGATAGGTGAATATGGCGTCATAGTTATAATGTGCAAAAAGATCATTTGGCGTCCTGTTTAGGACTATATAATCATGTTACTGCACTGCTGAATTTGGTTAAAGGTATTTCAGGTGACTGCTAAAGAGTTGCAGTACACATTTAGGGGCTATTGAGGGGCTATTCACACTTGGGGTTTTTTTTTATTTGATTTCTTCTCTTCACTGGGGTCATCCTGTGGACATACCATCTGCTAATTTCTGTATTTGCTGATGTCCTCTTGATGTGTTTGAGAGTCATTAAACCCATCTGTCACTGATAAAAAAACTATTACCCCAGTCACAAAAGCCATTAGGGGCTTTTCCTCAGACTTCCATTTGGCATGAGGCCTCACTGAGAGCTGTGTGTTTACCCTGTAATGGAGTAGCCCGATCTGCCACTGGTCGGATGTACATAACTGCTAATGACCAATCTCCTGTAATTGCCTTCAGGGTCTCTGATGGTGGATTAATTATGTAGTGTAATTTGAAAATTATCAGCTAAATTGCCTCAGCAAGATTTGGATGGGATTAAATTATAGTGAGATACGTGGAAATATGACAAGATGAATCTACAAGTCCCAATTTGCATTTCAATCAGACATAATATTTGGAAAAAGAATAAATAAATAAATATATATTTTTTTTTACATAAAGAGGATGTTTTCAGGAAGCATTGGCTTGCAATCTACTTCAGTGTAAATATGTTCAAGTGATGATAGTACCTCTTGGCAAACCTTATTTGTGCTGAGCAGCGACAACCGATAACCAGGGGGCAGGAACAAACAGGAACAGCGCTCTGGTCTAGGCGCTGTGCTGAAAGGATATCCTCCTTATTCCTGTTCTATTATCAGCTCAACATAACAAGTGACGGCGTAATAAGACAGCCACAGCAGACCAAAAACAAAACTTCTAAAAGGTAAATTGTGTGTTCGTGAAACATCTTTAAAGTGTTGCAATGCTGATCTTGATCAAATGGTTCTGCAAAAGAATGAAGCCTGTAATCTTTTGATGTGAGAACCAAAATACTATAATACATCAGATAGTTTAAATTATGATTGTGATAAGAATTGTGTTGAAAGAGAGAGATCTGTGAGCACAACGTATAAAAAGCAGAAAGGGTCTTTGCGTTATTGTGTAAAGCCAAATAGGGCTGTCTAAAGTAATCTACTGTTGTGAGAGAGGGGAGACTGGCTCCATTGAGGGTTCACTACTGAGCAAAAACCCCTCAGCAGTCCCACAGTCCGCTCAGAAAAACCCTTCTAATAAGTCACTTGGAAGAAAATGTGGGGAGTCAGCTGATTCCTAATCCGCTCTCTTTCTCGCTCTGTGTTCACAGATCAAGAGTCAGATTGATATGTGCAATCACATGAAAGCCCCTCTGCGGTAGGGCTATCATGGTCTAGTAGACCTGCAGGTGTTTTTGTGTACGTGTCTTTTGGCAAAATGAGAACTGGGTGATGCATTTGCAATGGAAATCCCTCATCCATAATATGCCTCAAGCCAATAGGAGGAGAGAACAACAACTGCTAGGAAATGCCTGTATTCTTCTCAGCTGATATTGATACAATTTACTTATTATGTCTGTGCTGATGATGTATTCATTAGATTTAGAGGCAATATTAAGGTCTAACGCAATCCTAAAAAAGATTCTCATTACTCTGAATGTGTTAAGCAACGTGTAAATGCAATCTGTGATTTTAAAAAATGAAGCCACGGAACATCTACTTATGAGATATTAAATTCTTTACATATATTAGGAAAGTAAATTCTGAAGGAATTTAATCACTTGTGCATGTTCACTTTGAATAGAACATTACTTTATACACTCCACATACAATCTATTCTCTCAGGTCTACGTGCAGTACATGCATGTGCTTTTTCATTCTCTCGCCTTGCAGGGGTGAACAAAGAGTCAGGGGGAATTCAGATGATTGACAGGTCTATGAACTATTACAGACAGGGTCTTTTTCTCTGTCTTAAAACCCTGATCATGCTTGCCAAGGGTTTTTATTAGTATATGAAGGCTCTTTCTTTGTTGCCATGCACATCAAGTCAATTTCTGCTTCAAGATATTCACAGTTTATAGTTTATCATAATGTATGATGATGCCGTCACGTAAATGGCACCACATATTTCATGTAAATATTTTCAGTGGAGTGAAAGACAGCTAATCATTTGTTGGCAAAGTGAATGATAAGAAAGCCCATTTCCAATGTCTTATTTGGAAGTTTTATTCAACAGTATAATGACATCTGTGATTGTTCTTTCATGTAAGATTTTTTACTGTGCTGCTTCCTCTTCTTCAACACTGGCTGTCAGTCTGGGAGATGTTCCTCTTTCTTTAAACTTTTCCTTTCTCTTTCAAGTATTGATCCCAATAGAGCTCATGCCCTATTTAAAACCCTATGAATCCAGACCAATATAACCAGTCATTCATATAAACTCAATATATCAATTATTATTTCATATATTAAACAACCACATGCTTGCATCTTGTGACTGCTATGGCGTCATGGTTGCCTTCACTCAGCAATCAAGTGTTTCTCTGAGACTGAATAAACGGATGCAATCCCCCCCTACTGCAAACTTTGGCCAACGTGGCTGTACGATAAGCCTTCTGTGCTAAACTCCCCAAAACACCTTGTCAGTAAAATCCCACAATAATTCAATTTCCAATTCAAATCAATTTTATTTTTATAGCCAAATCATAACATACATTATCTCAAGGCACTTTAAAGAGTAAGGTCAAGACCTTATAGTATTATAGAGGGAAATTCAACTGTTTCCACCATGAGCAAGATGAGCTGATGTTTGTTTCCTCTAAAGTTCAATTTTCACCACGACATTATAACTATTGATACTAAAATCAATGTAAGGCTTTTGTATTGACAGAGGAAATTAAATGTAGATATGAGGTTTTTTTTTTGGGGGGGGGGGGGGACATGGCAATATTTTTAAGATAAGATTGTGTTAATGCTGACATCATTTTCACCTGTACAAACAGAAAATAAGTCAGTTCTGTTGTCAATTATTTCAACAACCTTCTTTGGACAAATATAACCTTTAGACTGTGAATAGTCTCATTTTAACCATATGAATAGAGTTTTTGACTTTAGAAAACGTGAGCATGTTAGCGCACAACTTATACATTATTTATACAATCTACTTTGAGTCTGTTACAAAAACCCCATGGAATATTAAGAATTAATATTTAACCTCCGTTACTTATAATGGTAGAGCCAAAAGTAGGTGGAAGTGCCCTGGTGTTTTTAATCTTTATCATTGAGGATACATTTTCATAAAAACACAAAAGGCTCTGCAGATAGATACTTGTCTTCCCTGATGGTCTAAGTTTGTACATTTGGAGGGCAGGGAAGGCTATGAGGTTAGTTTATAGAATAACTTCACGCCAATTATGTCTATAATATTTACCATTCTGTATCCCTGTGTTTTGTACAGTTCCCTTTGTTGCATACCGTCCTGCATCATTTTATTCCATGTTGATTTTTTTGTTAGATCAAAGTAGGCTCATTCTCGGTAAAGTCCTTTCAGATATACTTGTGATAAAGGGCTCAATAAAAAAATCTGAAATTTAAAAAGATACAATGGATTTTATTAAATTGTCCTTTGAGAAAGACCAGCGCTTGAGAAACAACTACCAGTTTTAAATAGTCAATAGTGATAAGTCATGATTATATCGGTGAGAGTAAATCTTTGTAAGACATGCTACAAATAACAACTGAATGACTTTACATTTCATTTAATGCTTACTGTATTATAAAAACAATATACACATAAGTGATCTGTACGCATGGAAGGAAATATTTCCGTGAAGGTCCTGGCCATGTCTGTTGGCTGATAGTTGCAATGCAAAATCACAGGAGGAGGAAAGAAGGATGATAAATGTTATGTAAAGTATTTTGCTGTCTGTTCTATTGTCTACATATTTTGTCCTCTTAATATGAATACAGGACTAACATTGTGTCCTGCATAAAACAAAGACGCTCAGGGCAACTTTCCCATTGTCAAAATTAGAATAGAAATATTCCGTTACATTTTCACACCCTGTAAAGTGACTAAATTATGGCAATGATTTCAAGGTCGTAAAAGTATCAGCTTACAAGGGCCACATACTTTTTACTAAATGGTGATGGATGTTCTCAGAAATATAATGAAGCTGTCACATTGATGGCGGCTATACGGAGAACCTGGGGTTGAATTTTTCCCACCAAAGACAACTAGACAAAATGTATTATCTGTTCACCAGCGAGCAGCTTCACAGACAAAGGGCACTCCAGCCTCTACCTTTCACCTCTCCAGCCCACTCGCCTTCAGGTCACTCAGTTCAAGACTAAGGAAATGCCTCACTCAAGATTGGAATATTAAATGCATGGAGATGAGTGATTATCATCATCATCAAGCTATATGATTCAAAGCAAAGCAAAGCAAAGCAAAGCAATAGTACAGTGCCAAAAAATACTTAAGTGAGTAACTTTAAGTGTACTCACCAGTTTGTCTTTCCACCTGCATTTCTCCAAATAAAAAGGGAGGAGGAGTCATGCTGGTACACACGATTGGCCTCAACTTGTAGACCTGTCTGCGAGGAGGACAGAGGCAGCAAGGGAGGGGTAGCGGCCGACATAATTACAATACAGAGCAGTGAACAAGCCTAAGACTGATCAAATCATAGAAATATCTTCCCCCCTCGACTGTGCTCATATACCCTGCCTACCAAATGCTAGATATCCGTCCGTGGCGTTGATGGGAAAGCGCATGTTTAATGGCGTTTTGGAAGTCTCCGCGGCGCTCTCTGGCCAGAAGAGGAGACGTTACGGCGCGAGTTAGCTAACGTTAGCTCGTTAACAAGGTCAGTTTGAATTTTGGGTTCGGTCACTGTTTAAACACCAGCGTAATTAAAAATGCCAAGTTTTTGCTAGCTCGGCTCATTTACAGAATCACCGCAGACTCCTGTTCTCTGACAGGGCAGGTAACCAGCTGTATTTGCCATCAGCATACTCTATTGGCGTTAGCTTATTAGTTAGCCCCGCTCGGTGGCTATCGCGGCTCAGTCCTTTCGTTCTTACGCGACTTTGGTGTTCCACGTTTGGAAGTGATGGCGCTGGCTCACGTTAACGCTGCCTTGTGGGGGTTACAGCCCAGAAGCAAGCGTTTGTCAGTAAAAGTATCAATAGTGTAGCCTGGCTGAGCAAACATTAGCTGCAGTGTATTGAGAGAGCTTGGCATTTGTGCGGTTGGTTCTCCAGCAGCAGCAGCTCGCTGCTTGTTTCCGCCTAGAATAAAACAGGTGCACCTCTGCGCTTGCGATGGACAGATGCAGGGTAGCACTCATCACAGCCACTCACTGTATTTGTTGTTTTTCGTTTTTGCGCAGTCGTAGGAAATAATATCCCCAAAAATATAGTTTGACTAGTGTGGGTTGCTGAATGCTTTATCAAGGTTGAACGTCATAGGTGGCGTTATCGTTTACAAAGGCCTCGTCTACCGAGTCCAGTAGAAACGGGGGCAACTGAAACGGGCCCGGTAGCTAGCGTTTTTTGGTTGGCTAACGTCAGCTGTAAGACTAACTGACTAGCGGACTAGCTACTGGGACACAATTTCTGTCAATCCTGAAACATTTGGTTATGATAGCACTTTCTGTGTTTAGTTGAATCACACGTCCAAAACTGCGTCTGTCGTCATTAATCACAGGGTCTTGATTGTTGCTGATGTTACATTGGGTAGGGCTGGTTTAGCCTAACTTCATATTGGCGTGAATTTTCCATAGTGTTTAATGTTGCCGTAGTTCCAGTAGCTTTGCTTTAACATTACCATTTAAAGAGCTGGAACGTGTGTGGCTAGTAACACTACCATCGGTAGCAGAAGAAAGCGTCAGTCAGTTTACATTACTTAAGAAAATCAGCCGATACGTCGTAACAGTGGATGATTTTTCAGATAAAAGTGTCACTTGTTGGGAAGCTTTGAAGAACAGAGATTTAGCGTTGCCATCGTTTTACACTTGAAACTTTTGTATCATACTTCTGATGCTTCATAAAAAAAATATTTGTTCACTCTTAGACTGGGTTTTGACAGCATACAATAGTTTTCCCGATGCGTTAAATGAGTTTGCTCTCAGGTCATCATGCCAGGCTAGATTTTGACTCAGCCATGGCCGATTTTGTGTTTTCTCTCCACATGTTTCATTACTTTTTTGAACAGTGTAGAGAGCAACACAAGGGAAACATCCAATTGCAAACCAAGCTTGTCTTGTGCATATGTTTGTTATTCAGCTCATGCACTATCTAGAGGCTGCTGGATGTGGTACGTCAATTCAATTGGCCCTGAGTGTCACTGTGCATCGGAGCCCTAATTATTTTTGATGGTTTTCAAGTTTTAAGTACTATTGAACTGCAGACAGTGTGTATACCATGGTTGTAAATGTTTTCGTCCCTTCGGTAGTGCAGGCCTCTGTGAAATGGGCAGAAATCACCCACTCTCAGGCTTGTATTATTGTACTGTTTACTATATATACAAAGGGCTTGTCATAGGTTTTAATAAGTGTTTAGTTCAGTTGGAGAATGAACAAATTGTATTACACTCAACTCCTAGATATATATCTAAAAGAACATATATAAGAGCCTTGGTTTCACACTGGGGCTTTTGAAACAATATTCCTTGAATATTTTAGCAAGAGTGCCATATAGCTTGGCCCAAATTCTGTTGTAAATTATCACCATAATAACAATGAGGCAAAATATCCCCCTTCTATGAGCAATGTGAAATGTCATTAAGGCAGGTTGTGTTTTTAATAAAATCATCTCTAAATGTGTGTTCTATTTGTAGACCATTTTATAGGCAGATTGATTGTAATGAAGTAAACTGAAGTTTTACCCAAGGCTTTTAAGGTCAATCCTCTCAACTACAGGCAACATAGCTTCATCTGTACTCTTTTGTTAAGCCATGTTTTGATTGCGTTTTCCTCAAATGACATATCTTTGTTACTGTTAAGGTTTACTCATCTCAAATGCATCCTATTATGCACATGTTTCACTTTAATATGGTCTTTTGCTCATTTGAACGGCACGTTGAAACAGTGCAAATGTGGATATTAAAATTTCTCATATTTCTTAATGAGATATTGTTTGAATTGGATTTTGAATTACTCACACTGTGAAATGAGAAAGTGATAGAATCTAGGCCACATTGTGAAGACCTTACTTTGATGCTCAAATTTTTTTGTGTGTGTGTGTCTGTGGGTGGGTGGCAACAGCCTGAGGTGAGGTGTATTGCTCAAATCTTAACTAAATTAAGCTTATAGGCTAAACTTCTTTTCATGTAAATGTTTGTGTTTTACATGTAAACACAAATTGATAGATGAATCAAGCAATACGTTTTGTCTTTACACTTAGCTGACATATTGTAGGTCATTGAAGATTCAGCCTGTAAGTATTCTTGTATGGCCATGTCTTAAAGAGACTGCTTTATGGGTTGTTGTTTTTTTTTTTTTTCGTCTAGGATCTTCAGAGTCAAAAGAAGACTGTACAGGGGTAGAGGTTCATGGGGTATAAATCCCACTGAACTTACTCAGAAGATAAAGATCCCAGATAAGGTGCATGTCTCAACCTGGTTAAGGGGTTAAGTAAGACATTATTCAGTACTCTCTGGAACTAGTGTGTCACTGCTTTTACACCGTTGTTTCAGATTGACTTTTTTTGTTAATATGTTTGAAGTGTTTTTGATGCATCTATCCAGAATTTCAAATTACATGCAGGATGATGGAGGGTACAAGATCCCTGTGGATGTGAAGTGATTGTATGTTAGTTTTCCCAGCTGGCAGTCTAGTCATAACAGTGCACTTGTGTGCCAGAAACACCACTCTAGATACCTAAACTAGATACTAATCATTGTCATTTCCACTGAAAGTTGAAGACAGAGACTACACCGTATAGTGTGAGTTGTTTTGTCTTTTGTACATTAGCATACATGCTTTTGAGTCACTAACAGTAAATGATTTACTGACACAATAGATTTTCCCAGCAAACAAATAAACTGTTGCTGACTTTAGTATATAGGTTTTTGTCCAGTGATGAATCATACATTTTTAAATGCAAACGCATTTAAAAATTTAGTGATAGGTAAGCATTTTGAAAGAGGTTAACAGAAGGCTGAATATTGATTTGTCAGAGATAATTTAAACTACATAATTAATAGTAATATAGGCTATTGTCTTTTTAGTGGCTTTGGTACAATAAGAATAAAGTGACCAAACATTCAATATGTGTTGGTATAAATTTAATTATATGTGAATGTTTTGTTAGTCCCATATGATTTGAGCTTTATAGGACAAAATTGCCACTCATGATGTCTGAACCCAATGGCTTGTAAGCCTTTCAGATACTGTATTCCCTTCATTCTTGTCTTTTGCAACGTGAAATGGGCACTGACGCTTTGGTATTACAGTTAAAGGTTCTGAAAACCCTAAAAGGAGATGTTCTGATCAATTTTATTTATTTATTTTTACTTTGACACCAATCTGAGCTACTGGATGGAGATCTGCACTGAATGTACAGGATTTACAGCCAGCTCTACTGCAAGTAGAGATTGTGATTGCCTCCACCTGCAACAATGTTTTCTAATGAAAATCTTTCTGCCCAATTCAGCAGGGAAAATACAGGCACTCATGTGTTTAATAAGCCACTGTTAGAATACATGAATTGCAAAAAAGTCTTATTAAATGGGTATTAAAGGTTTCAAAAACAGCTTCAGACAGTAGGAACTAAAAGTGGACAAAACGTCATGGATTTTTTCCCCGTTTTTCAGATACTTGATGTCATTTCCCATTAGAACGGATTCAAACCAGATGTTTGAATGTCATGTCAGAGCAGTATAAGCAATTACAGTGTCATTGTGAGGATTTGGATTGGAATGGTAATTTCATCTAATGTAATTCAGGTTTTTTTTTAAAAAAGATATGTAATCTATTGTCTCACTAGTCTTAAAAGAGAGTAAGAGAGAGAAAGCAAGTAGGTGAGTGAAAGAACTAAACTAATCTCAAGCTTAGTTTTATTTGCCAATGCATTTGTAGGCATACAGTTAACTGGAACACCATGGGTTTGCATTCATGTTTCATTTCAATCATGACTGCATTTTTACTATGTTCCATCAAATTTCATAGTTTATCCCAAAACAATGAGGCTGAGCACCTGTTACTGCCTATATTAGGGTAAATACATGTATATTTTGTGATGTGTGTGTTGTGTCCTCTGAGATCCCTGTCACATTGCAGTGCAGCCCTCTGTTGCTGGCCATTTCTAGCATGGATCATCCGAATTTTGCAGGATTAGTTCTAACAACATAAAACTTGTTATAGGGATTTCGTTTTGTATATAATGACTGATAACATGGCATAGATTCTAGACCAACTGGTCGGCCAGCAAATTTAATGTATTATACTAAGACCCTCTGTAAGGAGTCTCCTCCTTGCAGAATTGTGGAGTGTATGAATTGACGTCACAGTCTTGTTCCAGTCAGGCATTAGGATTCCAGGCAATTGGCTGACCCTCCTCTGCCCGTTTGTGAGTGCTACAGGATTGGTGTTGGCTAGGTCAGCACAGTGGAGACTCTAATTCCAATCCTCAGGGCACCTAATTAAAACTTACAACCAAGACAAACAACCTTTGACACTCGTGCATCTCGTGAGAATAGCCATTCCTCAAAATGCCATGACAGAGAAGTGAAGATCAGTATGAGATTGTGTGGGGTTTTTTTTTTTTTTTGGTTGTTTTTTTTTTCTTAAACAATGTTTACACTTTGAAATTTTTTTAATTTCAGTAGATTTGGATAATATTTGTTGTTTACCCTAACATTTATAAAATTGCATGTATTTTGCTTGCTGGCTTATTTATTCCAAATATTGCTTCAGAGATAAATTGTAGTAGCAAGACAAATACTATGATCACTCTGTTGTCCACTCATTCATTACTCCCTGTAAATTCAGTAGTTTACCCTGTAGTGAGCCGTAAATTAGCCATAAATTTCAGACATTAAAAAATCTTATTATATCACAGATTGACACCTGACAGGTGTAGTGTTGTATAGTACTATATACTTTCAAACCTGGGTGTTTAATACACAATATGTAGTTTTAGCATGCAATATACAAACTATGTTGGTAGTATTGTGGTGGGGAGATCTGTTGATCACTGACTGAGTATGAATTGTTATGAGCAGAAACTTTACTATGTTAGCAGAAATAGTAGAAAGTTTGCACTGATGTTTATTTCTTTTGTCACTTTGTCACACTCATGTATGTTTGTGTGTTGTTTTGTTTTTTTCTCAAATAGCTGGCTGATATGGCTGTCTAACAGGCTGCCAAAGATCTCTTCATGGATCACAGAGGACAACAAATAAAAACCACTGCATCTGTTAGCGTAGCTAATAACTAGGGAATCTGATCCAGATTCATATTATCAGACTGACCTTAGTGCATGTGGCCTCCTCAGTTGTTCATAGACATCTGCTGGGCAGCCCAAAGGCCTGTTGCTATGCACTATAAAAGGAGAGACATGAGCTGTGGGAATGCTGGGAGGAGCAGGCTTCTTTCATGCAGGACTATCCCTCTGGTAATAGGGCTTCTGCTGACCATGGCCCAGGGCACTGTGCTAGAACAGCAAGAGACACTGGTGGAGATGATATCTGTGGAACTAGAGGCTTCCATGCAGTCCTCTGTGCTCTCTCAGCTCCAGGCTGCTGCATCTTCAGTTGGCGAAGGGCCGCCTACAGCTATCCCAGATTCCTCTACAAAGACTGGGGGAGTTCACACTGTCATACCTGACTCATCTGCAATCGTGGGCCAGGTGTTCCAGTTGAGGGTTCCACCGGGATCTGCCAATGTAAGCTGTAATGTCAAAGTAAGTACACAAAAGGTTTGACATATATCTAGAAAAAATTGGCATTGAAATAAATCTATTGTTGAGCTTCTATAGGAAATATTTGGCATGTAATATCAAATCCCTCATAACGTAATGTGTTGGAGTTTACAAATAATTGTATGAATTGTATTGAATTATTTACATTAATTAATGAGGTTAGAATCAATCAGTCAATGAGAGCAGCAGTTTAAGAAAAGAGACTCTGAAAAACAAAGTGGTATGGGAAGGTTTTGTTGTTGCACTGATTTTTTTTTTTTTTTTTTTTTTGTTGTTTTTCTTTTAAATTTGGTAGGTTCCTTTTTTATTTGTTTGAATTGTCCTAACCCTGGCATTATTTGAGTACTAGCTTCAGGGTTTACATTAAACAACAGTTTAAGAGGTATTCCTCCCTAATTTGTATGTTAATGCTGAATTAAAAATCCTGAAAGCTTAACCTAATTTTGTTACTGTAAAAGGTTTAAAACATAATTTTGTACAGAACTGAATTGTAATACTATATATTGGCTTTAGCTATACTCTACTAGTGTATAATAAATATATAGGTGAACTTTAGTGAAAGAATGAAAAATGGGTATCACTGAAGTTGTGTTCAGTAGATGAACTTACTAAAAAACATTTATTACCTGTTTTTGTTTTATTTCCCTATGGGGGTTAAAGTGGCCACATGCGCCAAAATATTTTTTTATTGTAGAAATAGATTATATATAATATTTATTTATTCAGTTTTAATCACTGTATCACTGCTGAGTGAAGCTGACTGTGGTCCAATTTGTTCCAGTCAGACTTACGAATGAGATGAGTTTATTATTGGGCCAAGTGGTGAAGCAGAATGATACCCTGTCATACAGTAATAAGTCAAAATGAAGAGTGATGACTCACATAGTTGTTATTATGAATAGGAGCACATTGTGCTTCCTGTTCATATTTGGCAAGATTTGATCAATTGAATGGAACTGGGAGGGGGATTGAGGTTCGGAAGATATTGAAAGCATTTCTGCTTTTACTCTACAAATTTGAAAGTTTTGCATTCATCTATATGGGTTTCTAGTTCATGTTTCACTGGCAACATGGTCAATATGACAGAGAAATGAATACAGAATTATATTTTTAATAATGGATTCACTGTTTTAGTTATTTATCAAATAAAATCAAACATCTAATACTACTTCAAAGATTTACTCGCTTTTCTGTCGTTTATCATTGAAAAGCTCTAGTCTAAGTAATTTTCAGTCATCACTTGGGTCCTGGTAACATTTCACGACCATTTGTAATCATTTTTGATATGATCATTACTTAATGAAAGTTAGGAATGAGTTTTGCCTTTCTGTACTTAAGTTTTTATCTCAGAAGTATGTCTATAGTATGAAACGGTAATAGTGATATGTTTTTTCCTCCTGTAGCTCACTGAGATGGGAAAGGAGACTTTACCCTCCTGGTTATATTGGGACAAAGACAGCTGCATTCTGAGAGGTTTGGCCCTGGAGCAGGATAAAGGTGTGTATCATATCTTGGTGTCTGGAGAGGATATAATTGAGAAGACTGGCAGGCAAGCGTTCTCCAGTACAGTCTTCTCTATTGAAGTATACCCAGAAGAAAGGGCAGACACTGAACCAGCCCTGCTCACTCTGCAGTCTGATATCAGTGGCCTCCAGCCTTTCACCTGTGGCTCTGAGGAGCCTGTCACTGTCCTCACTGTCATCTTGGATGCTGACTTGACAAAGATGGTTGCCGTACAGAGGGCCAACTTACTGGGCATTATGAGAAAATTTTCAAATGTGCCCCTGGAGCACATGAGGGTGGTCCCTGTTGTCAACAACCGCTTATTTGACATGTCTGCTTTCATGGCTGGACCAGGGAATGCTAAGAAGGTGGTGGAGAATGGGGCCCTACTATCATGGAAACTTGGATGTGGCCTTGACCAGGGCAGCATCCCTGACATTAGCAGCGTCCAATCCTCAGCAAAGGATGGGACCATGTCAGCAAGGCTGGGGTACCCAGTGGTTGGCTGGCACATTGTGAACAAAAAGCCTCATGGAGTGAAACGGGTCAGACGGCAGTTGAACAATACTCCCACTCCAGTGCCCTCCCTGCTTCCTCCCACTACCCACCCAGAGCCCCCTGTACGTATTGTTCCCACCCCAACTTCGCCCTCTATCGCCCCAGCAACAGACAACTCTGCTCCCCCTGTCCGAGGCCCTTTGCCTCTTCCAGTGAAGCCCACAATGAGGGTCAGAGATCAGATAGCCCACACACCTGTTTTTGGACCGCCCCAACCCACAAGAGTACTAGGAACTACAAGCACCATCCCAATCCAGCCAACCATGACCCGGCCTACTTTTGTAGAGGCCACTGCTGTGCCAACACCACCAAGCACCACCAGAAGACCCAAACCCTCTGCCACAAGGAAACCCAAGAAACCCAAATCTTCCACTCCAGCTCCCCGGGAACCCAAGTCTACTACAGCCAAACTGCCTAGACGCACCACTCCTCTCTCTTTGGCTCCAGACTTGAATCAACACCCAGAGATCCGCAACCCCATTGATCAGGTGAATGCATGGGTTGGCACATACTTCGAGGTTAAGATTCCTCCTGATACGTTCTTTGACAGGGAGGATGGTACTACTGATAAGCTGCGTTTGACTTTGAAGAAAACCCCCAAAGAAGCAGTGAGTGAAATATCTTGGATCCAATTCAACAGCACTATCCAACTTTTGTATGGCCTTCCAGAGGAGCAGCATGAGGGGAAACATGAGTACTTCATGTTAGCCACGGATAAGGGTGGGAGGAGCATCATGGATGCTTTTGAGGTACAAGTCAACCGTTGGTCTACTCATGACAAACCATCAGTTGTGTTTGCTGCTCGTTTCCACGGTGATCCCAAAACTTTAAGCAATGATGTCCATAGGAAGATTCTTTTGACCAAAAAATTGGCTTATGCCCTTGGTGATCGCAACAGTAGCACAGTGACCCTGAGAAGCATCACTAGGGGCTCTATTGTGGTTGAATGGACCAATAACAGTCTCCAGCAGAGTCCTTGTCCAAAGGACCAGATCACAGTTCTTAGCAACAGGATCTCTGATTCCCAAGGGACACCTAAACTGGCCTTCATCAAAGCCATGGAGCCAGAATTCAAACCCATTAACATCTCCATTCGTGGTACAAATAAATGTCAGAGCTACACATTCATCCCACCTGGAGAGGTGCCATTGCCTGTTCTTCCTACAGCCACACCTTCACCTGGGACAGGTCGTAGGAGCAGTGATGATGTTTACCTACATACTGTTATTCCCGCTGTAGTGGTAGCAGCCCTGCTGCTAATAGCTGGGATCATTGCTATGGTCTGCTATCGCAAAAAGCGCAAAGGGAAGATGACCATAGAGGAGCAGGCCACTTTCATCAAGAAAGGAGTCCCCATAATATTTGCAGATGAGTTAGATGATTCCAAATCACCCCCATCCTCCAGCATCCCTCTTATCCTACAGGAGGAAAAGCCCCCGCTTCCCCCTCCAGAGTACCCTAACATGGCTGGCCCCCACAGTACCCTGCTTAACCAGGATCTGCTGGAGGAGTATTCTGTTTATCAAGATGATGATCCTAATGCCCCTCCTTACCAGCCCCCTCCGCCATTTACTGTCCCCATAGAGGGCAAAGGCTCCCGCCCCAAGAACATGACCGCGTACAGGTCACCACCTCCCTATGTGCCTCCCTAACACACATTGGAGCTTTCAGTTTGGAAAGCAGGTGCAATGTAGGGAAGCTTGTTGAAAACTACTACAGGAGTAATTTTACATGTGTTCAATGAAATGGCTTTGACTTTGTAGAGGAGCAGGCAACCATACCCATATATTTGACCACCATGAATAAGACACTGTATCGTACAATTCTACTACTGGCACAGGGCAAATGGATGGGGAACAGTTTGTAATTCCAGCACTTTTTTTTTTTTTTTTTTTTTTTTTTTTTTTTTTTTGTCCTTCAGATCTGCTTTTTACTTCTTGCACATTCTTTTTTGTCTGTTTTTGCCAAGAAGAGTCAGTTTTATCTTCAATGATGTACTATTTCTATTGTATAGAAAATAATAAAGAAGCAGGAAAGACTGAAGCCCACAGGGCTTTTGAGCAGATGTCACCATGACAACAGACTTGAGGCTCTCCCTCACAATGTTAATCTTTATGAGTTCTGTGTCACTCTTATCTGTCCTTCGGCTAGGTTTACTAAGATTTTGCACCTGTTATTTCTAGAGGGGAATGAAATACAAAAAGCCAAACTGAAAGCATGAAACACTTTATTTACACAAAACCAGTTTGTTTCTTAGACTTTGATCTTTCTCTGTTGTCTTCTATGCTTTGCTCCCTCTTGACAATAACATGCAAACCTTGCACTTATGCAAATTCTTGTTAAACCTTGCACTGTGTCTTGCACAGTATTGAACACAGTAAGTGGTAGTCCAATAAGGAGAAAAATCTTTTTGTATCCTTGAACTCACCACATGACTGAGATTCCTCTGGTACTTGATCACAAAGAACGTAACACTGATCACGCCTGTTGTAGATGTAGCCTAATTAAGTTACAAAACAAATAATGACCTTTTTTCTTAATATGTGTGCCACTGAACCTGCCTGTGAGATGACTGGTTTTGCTTTTGCCGAGGTGGTGTATGTGGTCACAAGGCAAACCTTGTAGGGTTGCCACAACAATAATGAAGGGGCCAATGGAATGCTGTGTCCACAGCAAGGTGAGAATTGGCGACATACTCAACAGGGTGGATCCACTGTCTTATATTCAGTTGGTTTTATTGGTGTGTGGGGTGGGTGGGCTTAGAGTACTGTATTATCACTGCTCTGCCTCTAGGTGTTGCACTGTTCTGTTTAGTGCACTTCCTGTTGTCAGTTCAGATGAGGCATGGGGACAAGGGGATGTACATAATTGTGTGCCTGTGAAATTAAACAACTCCATAATGTTAGTGTTTTATCAGTAATCCTAGTTGGGAAAGGGAGAGAGTGGGAAATAATTTTATTTTTTAATTGTATGTCTAGATTTATGATCACAATCATATAAAAAAACAACTTTATAGTTTGTGAGGGTACAAAAGATACGTTTACTTACCCATCACAAAAAATAATGCATTATCTCAACATGATGGGGAACAAAGAAACTACAACAATATGTGAATTATGTACATTTCATATCTGATATCACCATAAGAAAAAATGGTTAAAAATCTAATGTTTTTACTGAGTTTTTGATACAGTCTTAAACTTGTTTTATGAAAATATATTAATAAAATGTAATACTATTTGTAAAGCCTCAAAGATGGTGTTTAGTCCCTTTTTGTTTGAGAAAGTGGAACCGGATTAAGCTTTCAATGTTTTCAGCACAGATGTGTATGCATATAGTTTCATGGAAGGGCTTTTAAACATAACAGGTAAATTAGCATGCAACATACAGTAAATTCAGAATGTGCTACTATACTATATAGTTTGTTATATTTACATGGTCAAAAGCAGATACAAAAGCAGTAACGGGCCTTTCTTACAAGTGGAAGACATAAGTGCAAACTATGAGATATGTTAAGGTTAGTATTTTTGAAAGTGATTTTTAAAATATTACACCTTTTCTTTCTAGATTTATTTTGCCATCCAATATGTAAATCTATACTAGATTATCTCATACCAAAGGACCTGTGGCATTTTGTAGTCTTGCTTGACAGTATATTCTTGTCAAGAGTTTCTAGCAGCAGGTTCCAATCAGCTCTAATTGTGGCTGGTTTTGGCTGTAACATGGGCTATGCACTCTTTGTTGTAATAAAACCAAAAACACAGCAGGCAGCCCTTGAGAGACAGTGTGATATTTTAAGAGAAGTGCTCTTTTCTGGGATTTAGGTGGACAGTTTTTTTTTTTTCCTTTTTTTTTCCTTTTTTTTTTTTTTTTGCTCTGTGCCGGAGAAATATCAATAACAGTGACTAATAGCTGCTCTTACATTATTTCAGTATAGAGCTTCTGTTATGATAGCTTATTCAGGAAGGGTCAAGAACAGTTTCACGGGTTAACACGTTGCAGGCTCATGCTGCTCTGACAAATGTACATTTTCAGTACAAATTGTAATACAAGACTTTTTGATTTCTTGTGTAGTCCTTGAAAGACATCTTTTAACTGCTGTGAAAGCTTCTGGCAATAATTTGCACCTGGTGAAAAATTACTTTAGGAATTAATCATGATGCTTACTATTCTGCCTTTTGTCTTTTTAAAAAAGCATTCAAACATTGACAACGTGTGCTAGTCTTAACTTACTAAAGCTCACACAAAAGCACTGGTGATCTGACCGATCTTCCAGACCATGAATTATTGAAGAGAGAGAGAAAGATCTTAGTTTTAGGACTGACAAATACCCATAATTTGGTACATACCAATCAATCACCAATGTGGCTGTAGGTTTATGCTGAATGTCTACTGTAGTGACTGTGAATCTGAGGAACTACAGTTTTTATTTTTTTTTTATTGTCAGTGCTGTAACTACATTATCTGCCCTGCTCTCATTTGCCCAGTCTTAGTTATCATACCACCTAATTGGTACTTATGAGGTTGGTTATGTTGCAAATTTAGTTTAATAATCATTTGTCAATTAGCCAACAACCATCTAAATGTGGGGGCGACACACATTTACAAGAGATATTAGTAACACTGGACTTGTAGCTGTTTACTACAAACACCAACAGTGGGATTAAACTAAATTTATGATGTTTATCAATATACAAACTGAAATTTGGGCATTTCACCCCTTGCTGCATAAATAACAGACATGATTTCAGATATTTATTGACATGGTTATATGGTGTGGAGTGCAAACAACATATACATTACATCACAATAATGACAAAACAATGGCACCCAGCTGGAATGAAGTGTAACATTAATTAATTAAACAGATGTTGTTCAAGAAGCCAGTCAATCTACATATAAACTTTGGCTTATCCATATATAATAACACAATAAATTGTAATAGAGCTTCAACAATTAGTCAATTAATTGATTAGCTGATGGACACAACTATTTTTGTAATCAATTTATGGTTTAAGTAACTTTTTAAAAGCAAAAATGCCAATTGATGGTTCTGAGAATTTGCTGTTCTTCCTTAATTTACATGATCGTAAATGAATATCTTCAGATTTGGGACTGTTGGTTGGATAACACAAGATAGCTGGTGATTTGAACTTGTGCGCTAGGAAATTGTGACAGGCATTTTTCACTGTTTTGAACGCATTATTGACCAAACAATGAATCGATTAATTCACTCAGTATTCGGCAGATTAACTGATAATTAAAATAATTTAGTTGCAAGCCTAAAATTAGACATAGATGAAAGGTTTAAAATAGTAGTTTGGCAAGAACTTTTACCAACTATTCATTGCATGCACGCTTGCATTCTTATATTCTAACAAAATGTGATCCTCATCTCCCAGGCAGTTGTCATTAGAAAGGTTGCTGACCCTTTGAATGCCTATACAAACCTTTATCTCTTCCAGTAACATTCGGCATTCTGAACACATACAGTATAATATAGCAGCCACTAACAACTGCAGGAATAATTGCCTTCCGACAGTTGTAGGATGTTTTTGTTCTAGCAGCCCATGACTGAGTTGCTGGCCACTGACAGACAGGAGTCACATCAGGCAACTGACAGCAGCTCTATGGAGTTGAGGTTGGGATGAACTACAGTAATTCACACCAATATTATCAAGGACAGTGTGTCTTTTTTCTTGAAGTGGATTTTAAAGTGCTCAAGCTTTGTTAGAATGCACCTATCACCATTAATTTTAATGGCTTGAATAGGACTTGAAACAGAATGTAAAAGTATGTAACCTACTGTGGTTTTCTCAGAGCTCATAGGGATGTGCTTTCTATAAATACTCTCCTTGAATGATCATGTAACTTCTACAACAGCAGTTGAGTGGTTTGAATCTACAAATGGACTTGAGCTAATCGATAGCAGCAGCCAGTAGGAGGTAATGAGGGTGTGTCAAAATGTGGAGTTGAGGCTAATTTTTGCCCTGTCAGTGTCTCTCTTCAACAGCCTCCCCTCTGCACTCATTAATAATGTACTGGGAACGAAAGTTAATGTATGTGATGAAAAATATATAACCTCATGGAAATGTATAGGTAGAACTGACCTTTATGTTGTTGATGTGTCTGATGCACTGCACTACCAAAGTAGATAAAATACAGACAAACACAGATGTTTTACTTTATAACTATTTGAAATTGCTTCACAGATTTCTACATGTCCACATATATGCGGCAACTGTTATATAATTGTTATTTCAAATACACTGGCAGAACACTTATCAAAACCGGTGTTTTGTAAGTGGGTTTTTAATTCCTTGGGTCATAACAAATTCTAATTAGGCCTGTAGCTATGACATGCCAAGCTGTCATTGCAAACAGGAGGGTAGTTATTTCCACTGCACAGTGTCATGGACACAAACTTTTTTCCTGATTCAAACAGTCTTTTTATGCACCCTAGTGCCTGAGGAGGCAGTAAGGTGATCATCTACTTAGCTGGGGAAATAGCAGACAGGGTATGATGGTGGCCAGCAACTTGGTAATAGACCTCATTAGATGCCCAAAGCCCGAGAAATGTGGCACTCGGTTTCCCGTCAGGCTGAAAGCACAATGATTAAAAAATTTAAAAAAATCATAATGATGGAGGGTAATTGTCAGGGAAGCAAGGGGTATGTATTTCATACTTTATTATAGGCAATCCATAAAAATAATTTTCTAAAATATACATACCATATTAGATCATAAAGCATGTGCTCTTACAGTACAGTACATCTGTATCTATGCGGACATATTTTAACCTATATGTTATAAACATACTCAGATAATGAAAGCCAGTTTCATTTAGCACAATCCTGACAGATAGCCATGCAAGTTCTGTAATAGTTTAATTTTTGTATATAAAAATATTATAACTTAACAAGACCAAATGCAAAAATGTCTGCTAATGTGAAATTTCTCAGGAAAAATGTGTTGATACTGGTGTTCTGTCACTAACCCTCATTAAGCCCAAGGGGGAATAAAATCAGTGGTGGTGGAAAAATACATGATAAATATACCGGTGTCAGCACAAGACTGACTAGCTTAAAGAGCTTTTCAATATTAGCCAACTGATTGACCATTGTTATAAAAACTCCACAGTCTGGGTTTCAAGAAATACTGTATTTATTAAAAACAAAACAAAAACATTATCAACTCTTTAAAAGAGGAGCTGGGGCATTTTTTCCTCTCAGTTTAGGGAGCTAACTACTCTCTGCGTCCCGCTATCTGACTAAAACTAGCTTGTGGGCGAACTGCGAAGTAGCTAGACAGAAAGCTACTAGCAGACATGAACTGATAATGTGAACCATGTTTGATCAACACAGCGCCTCAATCTTTCATCAGAGGTGAGCTTCAATGGTGAGTAACAACACATTGTCATATGTAATTGAATTAAATGGAATTATTTCACTGTTGTAGGTTTTATAACTTAAATGTACACAGGTGGTTTAAAACATGGTGCTTGTATATACTTTTATTATTCAAATTGCTGGGGCAATAACCTTCTTAACTTAGGGCAAAAAGGTGATCACCGCAGGCAAAACATTAAATGTTATATCACAGTTTTTCTCCGTTGATGTGTTCACCTGTGTCCATTTTGCAAGGTTGCCAATGCAGTGGTGCAGTGATCACAACTTCACACATTTCTGTTTACTTTTCACACAAATCGTACACACATACATACAGTATGTCTCCTGCTCACATCATTCTTAGTCTTGTTCCATTGGAAGAGACCTCAGTTCCTGTTCTATCGTCTCGTTCATTGGGTCGAAATAAACGGGTACAAAACTTTTGGCTCACTTATTAGTGTGAATTCATACGTAAAGGAACAAACTGGGTTAGTTACCTGGTGTTTGCCAAAAAAAAAAAAAAAAATTAAGCAATAGGGAAATCAGCTGTGATGAAACAGTGTGTAAAGATGGGAAAAGAAAGCTGTTGCAGTGCAGTGTTTCAAGAAATCTTGTGTGCAGGTCACTCTGAGGTCGTGGACGCAGTCACGCCAAGCTTGGATTTGTCTCTCACACACAGTTTTGTTAAAGGTGTGTGCAAATATGTTCTTAATTTAACTTTTGCTTGTCGCCGCTGAATTGCATGTATGTTCTGATTTGATGCAATGTGTTAAAAATGCAGGTTTTTGATTTTACTTTGTTGAATTTTTTTTTGGTTACAGTATTGTTTATTTTTTCACTAGTTTGTGATTTTTGTTATTGTATGAAGAACTCTGGGAACACAACACCTTTTAGAATATACATTTGCTGTTCTGGAAATTGGAAATGTCTGTCACCTATTCTCAAAAACAGACCTTGGTTTCTAACAATACATCAAAAACAATGGTAAGATTACGCTAAAGGTTGGGCTTAGGCATATAGTGGTTAGAGTTAGTATTCGAGGGAATTAATGTCATTAAATGCATTGTCATCCAAGGTGACAAAAACACGTGTGTGTTATGTCTTTTTGTGCGTGTGTTTGTATTCTCTTGCAGCGGTGAAAATGATCATCATGAAGCTAAGTCCTCAGCTCGTCTCAGGCTGCAGCTCGTCTTGCCACCAACAATGACTGCAGCGCCATCTTGTGAAAGAATGAAGTAAGTTCATCTGAGTGCTTTTTCACTGGTGACGCGATGAGCTCGTTTGCCCCGAGAGCTGAATAGGAAGTCTGGTCAGAAGTACATTTTGTCGTCTGTCGGCAGTGGCTGTACAGATCTTACATTTTGAGACAGGGTAGTAAGCAAGCAGGGCTCTGAGGCACGTCGAAGAAAACAGAGAGAAAGACAGAGATCAGTGCAGTATCAGCAGATGGCAGTAGCATCACACCCTGGCAAAGGTTCCGATTAATAACCTTTACATGAGATCATTGTGTCTCTTGTAGACAGAGAACAAGTAGCCTTAAGCTGTGGTAAACAAAATACAACACTGCAATTATCATTTATCAGATACTGTGGGTATAGGCTACAAGAGCCCATTGTAAGATACAGTATTTGAGAATCAGTGAGGGGATCACTGATGTTTGCCATTTATTAAACGGTGCATCAGCAACGAAGTGACCCTCTGTTACTTCCTAATAAAATGTATTGGCCCTCTCTTAAGTCACACTCATAATTAGAAAGTGAGATAAATTAGAACAGCTGTGAGACTCCTTAATTCACTCACAGAATTAGAAAGTGTAGACTAATTGCATTTTGCCTCTTATCTCATAAATTGGATCCATTCCAGAGCAGGGATGGAAATCCTCGTCTTCAGTCATGGAAGGAGCCCAGTTTGCGTGTATGCCGTGGATTTTCAGAGGTGTGACAAAGCCAAGAATTTTGGTGTGTGGGTGTGTGTGCGGGGGGGGTTAATAACCATCTAGGGGAGAAAACATGAGAGATGCTGCCTTGAACTGGCTGCTTGCATGGGCGTTAACGGTGTGAGCAGCATTTGAAGCTGAGGCTTGCTGCAGGGGCCACGGGCAGCGGCAGCCATTTGTCCTGTGAGAGGTTATTAGGAACATTTACTGTACATTTGCGTGTAGAGGGGAAACAGCAGCTCTGAGGTCAGGTCAAAACCCCTCTGCTCTGTGACGTCATGTTAAATGAACCTCCGCCTGAGTCGCAAAGATCACAGCTGAATCAACATGTAGTTTTTGCGCTAAATTATACACAAGGCAGCAGCAGTGGGTCACTGTCACTAAGTGCACCATGTAGCATATTCCTCTCTGTGGTATGTGTTAATCTGGAAACTCTTTGCCCTCTGTCATTACTTGCAGGTCAGACAACACACAACATCTCAAAATAAAACATGCTCAGTATGTGGTTGCTGTAGACCATTTCTACCTTTTGCAGGCATTGTGTGATCTGTCAGTCTCATGTTAGCACAGTGTGTTTGTGCAGAGCTTTGGTCTCTGCATCTTGCATGCTCCCTGCTGGACTGATGGCCAGATGGGTCAGTGAATGTGTTGTCGAGGTTTGGCGGGCCCCTTCTGTTCTCTGTGAGGGTCCACTCATGGGATTGAAACCCCGGAGAACAGAATTATAGAACCTGGATCACAAGGTAGACGGGTCGCAAGCTGAGCTGAGACGTTCACAGCACACACACATGAATTCAGTGCGCACACACTCCCCACACAGGTATGTTCTCGTGCCTGGCAGAGAGCATATGTGCGCACAGGCTGACGTGTATTACGTATTAAACTCCTGGAGGAGATAGATCCATCAGAGGGCATTATGTTTTACAGATGAACAGTGGAATTAACAAGAGAAAACTTGATTTTATTTAATAAGCTAGAAGCTGAACTGATCTTTTATCATTTCACACAAGCTGTTCAGGAGGGTTACATTACTTAAGTGAGATTTTTCTTGCCATGTCATGTGGAAATTTAGTCAAGTCATCTTCAACTGTTATTGCAGTCCATTAACTCCATTGTGAAGATACATAATTGATGCAGCCTTTGGGTAGAGTTTAATCAAATGGAGAGTGCTCCACACTCCACCGCCAACTGAAAAATGAGACCCACAATATTCAGTGATGTAGTTTGCAAGGTAAGACTATAATTCAGGCTTTGAATTGATTTATAATAATTAGACAGTACACTTCCCACAAAATGCCCTAGGCAAAACTCGTAGCTTTTAAGTTTTTAAAGGTGGTTTGTGCGAAGGCTTTATGAGCCTGATTTAGGATCTGTTTTAAGAAGAAGGAGACACAGTAAAAGTATAACATCAGACACCTGTTTCTACCAATCTACCCACAGACTAGCAAACAAAAAGTGCGGCGTGTGATTTATTCTCTGTACCTTTTGGATTTTCAATTTCATTTCATATTTGTTTGATGTGGAGTTATACCACTCCTTCCCCAAATATTCATTTTCATTTCAGTATTATGTTTCTCTTAGGCATTTACTTTTCTTTGAAATAACAGTGATGTGTGTGGGATGTGGATATGCATTGTTTATGCCATGCTCCTTGAAATCAAGGGCTTGGTTCTCTAGTTAAATTTCACTGCCAGCCAACCCTTATCTCTGTAGGCTACTGTTATATTTTATACTACCTACTAAAAGTGAGTTGCATCTTTCACACAGCCAATTCCATGAATGCACTTTTCTGAGGGGGAAATAGGGGAAAAGCAGCAGATTAGTGCACCTAGTCAGCTGCGAATACTAAAGAGCATTCGTTTTGGTTAGCTGTCTTCATAACACAACAGTCAATTAAGTCCATGAAGTCAGATATATAATTTTCAAATAATCATTGGGGGAAAGATGGAATTAGAAATTTGGATATTGAAGAGATGGGATGGGTAGACAGGGAGGAAGACAGTGAGATAGCTCTAACAGTCATTACATTAGAGGCAACATGTACTAAATCCCCAGCCAAAGATGAGTGAAGATAAAGGAGGTGACTGAGCTAATTGTGTACTGTCAGAATCCATATCTCTAACGACTGTCAAGTGAGCAAATTTCAAATGTATTCTCTCCACCCACCCAGCTCCCCCCAAGGAGTAAAAGTGGTGAAAGAGAGAGAGAAAGAGAGAGCGAGGAATAAATACCAGGAGACACTAATGTGATGAGAATGATGCCTGGTCTCTTCCGCTGATTAAAAATGCAATAACGCTGCGACAAACACACACGCACGCACACACTGTGCAGCCTAAGCAGGGCAAGGAGTAGCTCTGTGGACCCACTGATAAAAAATATGGCACCCAGTGACCCCCAGCTAATTAATTCACTAAGAAAAATAGGCACCGTATCTTTTTCTAGGCTCGTTCACGGAAAAACAAACACAGCTTTTCTGCTGCGGAGCCTGTTCACAGAATTTACACGTGATCTTCCTACAGGTGATAATTAGGGCCTATGAGAAGATGTGGATGTACTGATTCATGTCTCACCACTGGCTATCTTATTGTACCACTAATTAAAAAATTCTCGGTGTCACTATGTGCTTGTAACAGTAACTGGCCTGATTTCTTGAGAACAGAAGAGATGTGTAGGAAGCAAAAGATGCTGGTAAACAAAAGCATCATAAGGAGGGTTTCAGTACAAGATGTAGTAGGGAAAAAAATAAAAGAGTGAAGAGTGTCTTTATCCACCCTGCGTTATGTCAGGCCTCGGTTGGTCACTGACGGGAAGCAGATAAGGTTTCACTCTGGCTGGAGTTGGATAATTGGACATTTATGGAGAGATAGGAGAACCCAGGGCCCAGGAGCCATGAAACAGAGCTAATCTAGACTTAGCATCAGTAAATTGTCTGTGAAAGAGCGCATCAGGAGTTCTGACAAGATAAAGAAGGTTTTCCTCAACGGCGGAGCTGGACCAAAGTGACATGAAAACTCAGATAGAAATAAGCCTGAGCCTTTGATGCTGGGACTTCTGCATGTCACAAGAGGCTCCAACTGAAATATACATTTCACAGAGCAGCTGTGTCTCCTTGTCATCCAAATTGGGTCACACCAACTAGTAATTCTTACACGGTGAGGACAGTTTTGAGCTTTGTAACAAGACATCTCTTAAGAATCCGAACTTTTGGCAAGCATGCACTGTGTAGATTTTTAAAAGTCTCTAAAATCTATTGTTCAACTTCAAATGTTCCACACATAACAATCTGCCACTGACAGTCCTTGGAGTTTGAAAGTCCTAGTGGAGTGTGCCTTGCTCCGAGTCCACTATGATTAGTTTTCTCCCTTTGATGCTTTCCCCACCCGATTCTCCTAGTAAACTGCTGACTACAGAACAGGTGTACCAACGATGAGCCACAACAGTAAAACCAACATTAAAACCAGTACTGTTGTGTCTGAATGGTGTTTATAAAAGTACTGAATAAGTACCGAACAGGTGGGCCCCTTACACAGGAGCCCTGAGAGTTTGCAGCTGGAGTAAACCGTACCTCACACTAGTTTAGGTAGGTAAAAACCATTCCTGAATGAGCCATGCTTAGATTTTTAAAGATCGCTCCAAGTTTTTGCTTCATATATCAAGATCCAGAATTGTATTGCTTGAGCTGTTTAGTATTTTTCTTTTTGCTGAGCTGCAAATCTAAACTCTGTTCAGCCCCTACTGATTACTTGCACACAGACACTGACACAGGCAATTAATTTGGTGGGAGAGGCTAGTCTTAATTGGGCATAAGTGGGATTTTTCTTGGCTGTGTGCAACAGAAAATGACAGACTGTGCGTATGAGAAGTAAAGACCATCTGGTCCCACAGAAGCGGAGAGAGATGCCAGACAAATGGAAAGAGAAACAATGATAAAACCTGTGTGAGTAAGGATCTCTCTCTCTCTCTCTCTCTCTCTCTCTCTCACACACACACACACACACACACACACACACACACACACACACACACACACACACACACACACACACACACACACACAGGAAAGAGGAATCAGCACCTCATGGTCATATATCATTTGCCCATGTAGCAGCCTAGACGGAGACACTTACCGGGTGAAGAAACACAAGTCTCTCATGCGTTGCCCATTCATGTTTTTCTATAGTTATCAATATTGAAAATAGTGACATTTTGCTTGCAGGCAGGCACAGGAACAAAGAAGGGTTAGCTCCTAAAGGCTTGGTCATCAGCAGGACAAATTGATCTGATGTGTCATGTTATTGATATGGGGGATTGGTGGCAAGACTAGGAAGGAGCGAAAGCAAGAAAGAGAAGCGGTGGATGAGTAAAGGAGTCAGCTAGTGGACATCCTCTCTTCTCGTAGGGTCTCTGCATGACAGCACTGCTCAGTGAGCTCAGCTCGCTAATGTGTCCTGTCAAGGGGTGAGACTGTAAAGGAACGCGTGAAATTTCCATCAGTTTATGGAGACCCATAAACAACAGTGATTAATTGTACTTATTCATATGTCCGCTTAAACATGCTGTACTCTCTCCCGCTATGAAACACAAACATGTCTACTCATACAAACAGACACACAGGTGCATGTACACAGAAATAACTATGATATGCTGTCCGGTTTAATTGTATAAAAGATAACAAAATGATTTTATTACATGTTATAATTTGACAGGTATCACAACATACTTGCATGATTTCTCTGATATTAATGTTTCCCACACCATAATTAGGCACAATGTACCCAGTATGAAACTATGTAAAACAAACATGCTTGTAGATGCGGGGAGAGGGTCAATTCAACAACAGATTAAAGCCATATTCTGTCGTTTAATGAAGCTTAGTCCTGGTAAGGAAAACAAACCGCAGAAGGATGCTGAAGCTCATTATCATTTTCAGAATTTATTTCTCTTTTTTTTTTTTTTTTTTTTTGTTCACATCAAATATAACAGACAAACATTGGCACATGCAAAGTGAACACTTTGTGGTGCTTTTCATTACCATCCAAATCCAATTGAACAAAGACTGCATATCTATTTTTGTACTCCAAACATGAAAATACTCTCAAATATTTACAAAAAAAATATACTTACAATGCCCATCACTCTAACATAATAATCATCTTGGACTGATTTGAGTTGATTTCCGTAAAACAAAATACTATATGCGGCAGAGCTTGCTGTTCAAGGTAATTAACTTCAAGAAAAAGAGGCACAGAAGAAAATCACTTATAAACCATACAAAACAGAAATCAGATAATGGGAATCCCAAGAGAATATGGCTTTAATGACATTTCAAAAGAAAATATCTTCAAAACAGAACCATTGTCCTTTTTATTGTGGCTGTCCTCTTACACAGTGACCCCTTTTAGCAGGCAAACTGCTCTCTGTCAGAGAAAAGGGGGCCACAACACAAGCTCAAAACCTACAGTTTGGTTCAGAAGGCCCAACCACACTGGCCTACAGCTGTACTAGTTTCTGTCAGGACTCATGTATCATGTCTGGATGAAGGCTGGATGCTATCCACAGTCCTGGAGTGCATAGGTACTGCAAGTGGTGCTGAGACGCCTGCACTCTCTCTCTCTCTCTCCTGTGTCTGTCTGGCTTTTTCTGTTCCGCTACTGCTCCCTTCCCTTTTTCAACCACAGATAAAGGATGAACAGCATTCATTTTGAAGCAGATCAGATCCTGAGGTTGTTGTAACTCACATATGTTTTCTTGGTTGCTTGACCTGAGAACAGAGTAAAAAAGAAGAAAAAGGAAAAAAATATTAAGTTTTACTTAGAGAAACAAAACAAAAGAAGAAGAAAAAATGCATCTTTAAAATTTGTAAGTAGAGGCATATGAACACCAGCTTTGGGAAACGTATCCGTACTGTGCTATGCATTCTTATCATCAGCTGTGTGCAATCAGTAACAACATTTTCAGGCCCAGTGTATCATTTCAACTCACAGTGCCCCCATGTAAAGCCTGAGATTCTATTTTCAGGTTTTAACTAGTGATAAAAAACACAAACACCACACAAGTGGGCACCGAACAAATGCTAGGGCATACAATGTGATCCCAGTCTGGATTGCCATGGAAACATATCTGAATGTGGCTGAGCGCCTAGGTGCTGTGTGTGTTGGTGTTTTCTCTCGTATATCCATTGTTGAGAGAACCAATTTGAGTTTCAAACCATCATAGTGGAGGTGTTTTTTTTTGTGTGAACTGAGGTAATTCTTGGCCTGTCATGACTTCTTTAAAAGGCTGTTTTAGCGTAGGAATTAAGTCTAGAGTTAAGGTTAGTCTTTGGATTAGGCTGATATTTGGGTAGGGTGTGATGTTGTGGTGGTTAAGATTGGGATAACAAAATGTCAATGTAGTCAGTGGATCAACAGCAAGTACAAGGATGTGTATATCTGTACACATGTCCTCTCTGTATGGTGGAGAAAGTCAATATACATTTTCCTAATCGCAGACATTGCTAAGAATTCTCATTCTGCTACTTTAATGTTGCTATGCCGACCAACTCCCATGGGCTATGCAATTAAAGTCGCACCATTTCTTTACAGCTGCATTTTGTAGTCTTGGCCAGCAAGCACGATGAATAAAACATTAGTAAATGTACAACAGATCCTTGCTGGTAACCATAAACAGGAGGAGCAGTCTTTTTTGATCGAGATGCTATGTGTCTGTGTGCGTGTTTACTTGTCTGGGATTGAGACATCTACCTACGCTATCATCTAAATTTTTAATACTGATAGCTGATTATTCGGCTCATCCCTTAACGTTTCTTATCTTTTGCCCTGCCGTTTGTTAGGTTGTGATTTCTTACCACAGTATTCATTGTTAATGAAATGAATTCGATCTGAAAAGCATTGAAGCATCCGCATAGGCCTGTTTTGGTTCATTTATATCTGAAAAATAGCACAGGACAGTGAATCGTTTCACTATCTCTGAATTGCAGGGTCAATCCTCTGAACCAAGAGGCCTAATCATGAAGATATTACACTGCATCAATACCAATGGAAATTCTGCAGAACTGTTAATGCTCTTAATCCTATAAATCACTTCGAGTCATTTCGTTCAGGGCTGATGGACCCTGAAAGGGAGGTATTTGGCGCTCTGATGGATACAGGAATTGACGGACATTCTCCGGGGATGGTCGAGGCACAGTTCAGGTTTCGGGGCGGTCATGCACATAAATCCGCCATTAATAAATGTCACTTCCACTGCTGCTAAAAAAGAAAGGCAAGAGGAAGAGAGAGTGTGCAGCGAGGAGAGATGAGGCGAGAAACCATTCATGTAGGGGAGACAGAAGGTGAGAGACACACAGAAGATGACACGGTGCACTTTTGGGAGGGCCTCCCAGAGACCGTGTGCCCTGCTTGGGGACTTTTGATGTGCTGCTGCAACAGATGTTAAGGTTTCACCCTCTATGCAGAATATGTATGTGCTCGATGAGCCACGTGTGACGGGCAAAGATATGTTCCTGATCCCTTGATACACTTGCATCATCTCTCTGACTTATATTTGCGTAACCCACACACTCTGTCACGCACTGATACACACATTGAAAACCGCACGCACAGATGAACTCTCACAGTTGTAAGCATACACACATACACAAGCTCATTCGGCTTATGACAGATGAGTGTGACAACTGTTGGGTGTTTGGAGAAATTCCCAGGAAAATCTGTCATCTCATAGGCATAATTCAAATAGAGGCTGATGGGCTGGTGCACCTGTGGGGGCCATGATCGCTCTACGTGATTAGACGTGTTGCAGGAGAGACGGCCTTTGGAGCCTGTAATGTGTGTTTTGCATTAGCTGTCAATCATCTCTGTCTTCATCCTGACAACTAAAGATGAGCAAAGAACTTCCATGACAACAGTGGTCGAAAATCTAGCTTTTGCAGTTTTTTCTTCTCTAAAACCATTTTTAGTGTTGGTGTTCCTCACCCAAAACAAACACTATATCACCGAACTATGGAGGTGTGTAGGCTTCCCCACTCACGTACTAATACCCAGTATTATCTTTGCTAACAGGATCATGCTTACTGTTTCAGATGAAGGGTGGTATGAGTAACACACGGCTACAGAGACAGATTATCTCCCTCCATTCCCGGCAACAAAGCACTGCTTCTTCAAATCTCTTCACAGAGCAAGTCCCCCATCTTCTCTCATGCTCACTGCCATGCACTTGGGCTAAAGGTCTGACCATTTATCAGGAAACAAGATAACTGGGTAATTCTATAGCACATTATACATACTTTCTACCCGAGTAGCCACCCAATTAAATTGCTGGAATGGGACTTTTCTGGTCAAGGAAGGAAATGTGAGAAAGATATGAGAAAGAATGGAGGGACATCTCCTTCACTCTTATAACGAAGTTAAGATTTAAAACCAATTGAAAGCTCTATTACACACATATATATGTGTGTGTGTATGTATATTAAGATATATCCATATATATATATATATATATATATATATATATATCCATATATATATATATATAGATATATATATATATATCCATATATAGATAGATATAGATATAGATAGATATAGATATAGAGAGATATAGAGAGATATAGAGAGATATAGAGAGAGAGATATAGAGAGATAGATATAGAGAGATATATATAGATATATATATATATATATCTATATATATATGAGAGAGAGAGAGAGAGAGAGATACATATCATGCCCTATCATGCCCTAACCTCTGAGCTTTATTAACCCATTGTAAACAGACCAGAGAGAGTGACTGTGTCTACTGTAACTATGAAATACTTGATATGAAATTCATGTGTGTTTGATGGTGGCTTTCAAAGATATTATAACAACACAGATTTAGCTTGCGTGTGACCAAACATATAAAAGCATTCATATGGTGTTTTTTTATCATTATTTTTTTTTTTATTGCAAAATAGTACATTACATAATATGGATTTATCACTTATTTGATTTGATTAACACTTTACTTTAAGCCCCCCATTTAGCATTTATAAACTGTATAGATACATCAAATATTTTGATGTATATATGATGACCTAGTAAATGGTTTACAACAAACTATTATATAGTTGTAAGCAGATATAAGCATTTATTAATGTATTTGTCAACAACTATAATTCCCATAAGTTTAAATTGGTGTCTAAACAGATAATTAATGACAATACAGTAAAACACTGTTGTAGTTATACTAAATATGTCTTCTTAGAACAGGTTATAGTTACAAACACTCTACATTACTATGCAAAAAAAAAAAAAAAAAATTCCCATTTACCTGCTCATAACTACATTATAGTACCATAAAAAATGTATTAAACGTTTGTATACTGTTTATAAATGCTAAATACTGTAGGGAGACTTAAAATGTTAAAACTTTATAAACAACTTTATTTATATCTAAACTCATTTTGAACTGAAGTCATCTTTTAAGCATTGTGATGTAATATAAACTTGAATGAGTATGGTTCATGGTGCATATGTATGTGGCTCTGAGGCTTTGTGATTGTCTCATTGGGATACTTACTCATGGGGTCAGCAACGGGGTTCTCACACAACTCAGTCTTAGCCTCTCCATTGGGCCTTTCATTGGGCTTCTGGGACAGACGTGATGACATTGTGGCAGCTGTGACCACAGCCTTGAAGCTACGCTTCCTCTTCTGTACGTTCAGCTCAGGGTGGAAGATAATAATGTACACCTTGGGCATGTAGAGCATGCCCAGTGCTACTGAGGCACTGAGGTTCATGGAGATGGTCAGGGTGGTTGTCTGAATGTACAGCTGGAAGGAAGCACAGACAGGTAAAAAGTGATTTCAATACAGACTGGAAAAGCAGAAATCATCACATAAATGGACAACTCCTTTGTATGTGGTACGGATTTTGATTTGACATCTCTGTAAGGCAGATAACTAAGTCAGGAGTAGCATTTAAACCCTTATCGAGAAAAATGAGAGACAAGACAGCTATGATGGCTAAACATCTGCGGCCAATTACAGAGCAGTCACACTGTTGAGCACAGTGATGAGCAAAAACTAATAATAACCAGTGCCTGATAACAAGATATGAGCATCCAGAGAAAAAAGTTCATTGGTGTTGTCCTTTTTTCAATCCTAGAGTGAAGAAAAATCTCCTGACACAAGGACCTATGTCATTAGGGGATTATTTGATATACTAGTTTAACAAAACTCTTTCTGATAGGAACTGATAGTTTTATTTAATCATAAAATTATCGTTTTTACGATCTAACATTTATACCACATATGTATGTGGTCTGCATATTTGCTGTGTGTGGCTGTGGGGAAAGGAGCAGTCATGCGAACGGAACCATAATCCAACAGCATTTATTAAAGCCTGACCTGCAGCTACTCACTCGAGTCAAAGATGGTTCAAGCGTATTAATGACAATAACAGAAGCATCACCATGATTTTATCAAAATGTCCTCACATGGCCTCTTCTCTACCGGTCTGTCGACTCGGACCCTTGACTACATGGACAGACCAGCAGAGGCCAATACATGAGGCAGCTATCATGGAGGGGCAAGTCCAAAAATAATAAAATTTGGATTCAAGGATTATGTTGTTGATGACGGTAGTAAGAAGAGAACAGCAGTATCGAAGGTGTGCAGCGCAAAAATCAGTGACACAATCACCACAACATCCAACGTCATCTGTCACTACAAAACCCACAAAGAAAGGTGTTGCCTTCAAATGGAACTTGTGAGCTCGCAGTTTAGACACGGGAAGTCGTGTACACCGTATGCTTGCCGTTTAAGTGGTTGAGAACATTGTTGGTAGGCAACGGCAACATGGATGCCAAAAGACTCCTCGTCGTTCTCTTGTCATTCTCCACGGCTAACAATCTAGCATGCTCGCAAATTCGTAACATAATGCAGGAAATGCAAAGGCATAATGACAGAGGGAAAAGATGAGGCCATTGGGGCAACCAACATTTTCTTCAGATGTTTTATCAAATCACAAAGAAAAACTCTATGCGACTAAAATTACAACATATTAACTTACAATCCACTGAAAAATGAACTTGCATGGCCTCCGCCATTTCTGAAAATGTCAGAAAAACAACCAGAAAAATCACAACTTGTGAATTCAGAGCTTTCAGAAAATTTCCAATTGTGAATACCACAAGAGGGGCGTTCATATGGACTCTTGCCTTGAACACAACAAGGACAACCCCATTTGAGGTAGCAAGGTTCACGAATGTGTCTTTTTAACTAAATTATTGGCTGGTGAAATGTTAGAAAGAAAGAAAATTAGCTAGAAAACTTTAAATTTAAGATATGTTATGCCAATCAGCTTACACAATTCCCATTTGACATTTAATGTGGCAAAATTTGTTTTTCAAATGAAAAGAAAGACTTATGCAATAGAAATATCAAGTCAAGTCAATTTTATTTATATAGTGCCAAACTATAACTGCTAGCTGCTAAGCTAAAGTAACTATCAGATCGGAATAGTGTGTAACCAAATGTGGAATTAGCGAGAAAGTCGCTAAAAAAATAAGAAAGCTATGAGTACTTGAGCAGAACTAGTGTAAGTTTAAATGTACAGCAGGTAATTAGACGCTGTAATGGAATATAGCTCATTAGCCACGTCAGGGGAACGTTGTATTGAGTTGTGACTATTTGTTTCACGTGCTGCGATCTGACATTGCATAGTAACACACTGGCTTGTTATTGATTGCCACAAAATATCAAATATCAGTAAGATTTATAAGGTGTAAGTAGGTTACAACAGTTTCCATTAATGTTGGGAATAAAACAACTTTTCATGACCAATGTCTTTTAACTGATTGAAATGTGGAAACTGGGGTAGATCATCACCATTTCTTATGACTTGACTTGTTACTTGCTCGACTTATAGCAGGGACTTGACTTGCTATTCTTACCTTGGTAACTTGGGACTTGCTTGAGTCTTGCACATGTGTGACTTACTCCCACTTGCCTCTGAGCTGTTTATGCCTCCACTAACAGTTCCTGTAGCTGGGCCAATTTTAACGTAAAAAAAAAAAGTAAAAGACTAAGTATGGACTAATAACACCGTTGTATGCAGCAGGTCTGCATGTGTTGTTCTGCGGCTCTGCACGCGGTGGAGTGCAGCCTGGGAAAGGCTCTCACTGTATTAAGTGGTAAGCCCATTCATAAGATTGCCATTCATGTGAGCCTATCACTGGTACATTATCTTCCACAACATCCCTTTTCAGATGTTACATAACACCTTTCACATTGTCAAATTGTAATTATGAGCTTACATAACCCAGATCACGCTATGATTCAGGTTAACACAAATATTATATAGTGACTTCATTAAAAGGTAGTGATTTTACTGAGAGGTTGTGAAGTCTGTAATTCAGCAGACACGCAAGAGCCTCTTGTTTCATTTAAGGGTCTTGGAGGAGAAAGAATCACTTCAAGAGAGGGCATTATTGTTTCAAGAGCACATCACCAAAGCTTCCTCGCTAATCTACTGCACTGAAAGCATCAGATGTCATTTATATGTTGCCTTCCAGTCAGCCACTGGTAATGTGGATGGGGTGAGGATACAGCTGTAAACACATTAGCCACCACAGTGTATCTGCAGAGCAGCGAAATGCTCACTGAGAGGAAGAAATGTCACCATTTGCATACCGTTATTCCTGGTAAATAGCATTACTAATGGTAATTTCTTTCAATCAAGATAGACTCATTTACATGCCAGTCATGCCTTTGTCTTCCAATTTCCACCAATCATTTAAATGCCTGATATCATCAACAAGCCAATACACTCAACAGCTTCTTTCTCTCTCCATCCCTTCCTGTTTCTCTGTGGAGCAGCATCAGAGGCAGTGATCTGGCTGGTGCACCATGCATTAATAACTATATGAATATCACAATGCTCTCAGTGCACTCTGTTCTGTGTCACTCTGAGCAGGGGGAGAACAGAAATGTTTTGCCTTCTCTGAGAGTCTGAGTTGTGAATTTGCAGCCTTTATGAATAGATATTGGGGAACGCGATAAAAGCGCTGCGAGGAGTACACATGGCATCAAACATAATCACCAGAGAATCTCCGCCCTGTGCTGTGTTTCCATGTTTGGTAGTTGGTAACATGTCCGGTATCCCGGGCAACATTACAGAGTTTGGTGAGAGCAATGAAACACGACTGGAATAAGCTTTTAATGAGATTCTGATACCTTAGTCGCTGCAATGCTGACCCTATCAGAACTGATTTATTGACCATGCAGGAGAGCTGATTCGGGAGCGGGCGCACAATAAGCATTAGGTGCTTGCTCAGACTCATCACACACACCAGCAAAAACACACGCGCACACAAAAACATCTGTAGGGTATGTAGGCGTTTACTCCCTCTAATGCAGCTACACATGCACACAAACACACATACCATCGCACCAAACCAAATCCTTCTGCTTACTGCTTCTAATCACTAAGACAGGGTTTTTCTTTCTGCTTCTCTGTGAGCTTGACCCAAATTCATTGCCCCTCTCACCCACCACTCGAATGTTTAGCTTGTCAGAGAACATTCATAATTAATTGCTGTTGCTTTAACATAAATAAATACATGAAGTCATTTTCACAACTGCTTGGCAACCCTCTATTTATAGCCGCAGGAATGATTTATTAACATCTTCATCAGGAATCAAATGGTTGATTTTGAATTTTACATCTCATTGACGAGCCAAATGCCAACATCCTGCCACAACAAATGACACGTCTCCCATTTAGACAAAAAGCTGTTGAGGGTAATTCTCATAATTACCCCCACCAGGGATATACTTACTGCAAAGGCAATGTAGTTGGGTGTGGTTGAATACTATAAATGAACACAGTGATAAGGACTTGATTCAGTAAGTGACAATTAGGATGCTCTCTGTCCCATTAGAGAATACCTTCAATAATGGATCCAGAGGATTTGCAGTCTCCTCTCAACTACCTGGATGTCTCTTGTTGTTTTGGTTGGCCTACTTTCTAGCCCGGCTCCTGTCATGAATAACTCTGTCTAGCATTGTGCTGCAAAGCCCTATTCCAAATTGGAGACACAGCTTTCTGTGCCGATGGTCTTCCCTTCATTTTGACTCTGCACAGGAAGTCCCCGTTTGTGGGCACTGGTAGATAGAGAGGCCCAGAGACATACAGTATAACCTGCTCTGCCGCTCTGTTGGAGCAGGCAATTAATAATCCAAACAATCTGAGGAAAAGACACTGTTTTGTCAGAACCTGCTTTATTTTGTTTTTTAAAATTTTTTCATTGTTCTAATCTGGGCCCATGTTCATCAAGCGTCCAAGAGGAAGAAATAACTCCTGAGTAGCCAGACCTTGGCCAAAGTTAGGAGAGCTCCAGAGGCCTGAAGATACGTTTTTAAAGAAAACAATTTTTTTGGCAGAGTTAGTGATGGTGCAGAGGAGAGCACATGCTGTGTCTGCAGAAAGCAATGTCCTCCCAATGTTATGGTTTTTTATTCAACAAAGAAGCTTTGCAGCAGTGATGATTCTTTCAGAACCAACAATTTTGGCAGTCATAAATCAAACTTTGATCGCTTAAATCAAATCTGATCGCATTATTTTCTGAGGCCAGGTCATGAAGATAAAGCTGTATTTATCATTATTATTATTATACCTGGCATTAACGTGTGTTTTCCTGTACCCACATGAACTTCTTTCCTTATCCAGATAGTATATCCAGATACAGCTTGCATGTTAATGCCACGTGTAAATGGGGTACACAGTATGTATACTAGGTAAATGACATATTAATATCATTATGAGATTTAAGCTATTTATAAAACTGTCTCCCTATTTCCTTTGAAAGTAATTTCACACTAAACTGTTACTTGCATTTCTACCAAACATGCATAGATAACAACTTTTGTATCCCACTGACTCACATGCAGTAAATTAAAGTCACAGGACCAAATATATGTAACCTGTCTCCACAAACACTACAATCTTTCCAAAATCTATAAACTTTTAAAAACACCCCAAAAAAGTTTCTTCTAAACAAAACTTAATTAAATATAGATTGCATTCAATGAATTATATTTTCTTTGTTTTTAATGCCATATTATATTTGTTTCATTTGCTTATTGTTTACTCATGCTTATTTTCATGTTGTTTTGCTCCCTAAATTAATATTATATACACATTATATAGACATTATACACACACACACACACACACACACACACACACACACACACACACACACACACACACACACACACACACACACAGAGGCTCCCATATGAGCCATCAAGGCTTTTTGCCTACTCCTGCACACTGCACATGTTGATTTTTATTTTATTATTTCGAATTTGTATGTGTAACCTTGTTATAAGTCATTTGCCAATGCACATAAAACTTCATACAAAATTTTTTTCCTACTTTCTGCATTCCAGTTTTAAAAACTACAACACATCATCAGCAGGGGAATTTCGCATTACTTTCAAAATTCAACATCTCCATAATAAGTGTCAGGTCTAACTCCCGTCAAGTGCAGTTGTTTGCACAGACACAGGATGATTAGAAGTTGCAATTCTCTTTTTACCCGCTGAGAGATGCAATGAGAAAGGTTTTTGCCAAGTATATTTAGTCATTGCTAATGATACTTGGCAGCACGGTCCATCTTCAAGAAGTTCATGTGGGTACAGGAGACATCTTACAAGAGCCTAAGTGGTTTCCAGACATGTTTTGAGGTCCAGTATGTGAGTGTTCATGACATGAAGTTCTCTTTTAAGCGTGACTGAATCTTGTGGGTGTTTTACTAGAAAGTTTCTACGCCTCAGGGAAAGTGTTTCATTATATCATCATCCTACTCTTCTGCGCTGTAAGAAACGTTTTCTGTGGTCAAAGATGTTACAGAATAAGAGAGTGTTCATGCTCACTGACAGCATCCTTTAAATCTATTTGCAAGTTCCTTTACATTTAAAGTAAAAAAAAAAAAATCTTTTTTTTTTTTTTTAACAGTGTTTTGCACATTGCTATGTTGTCTGATTGTTCAAAAGTCTGTTTGAAGTGACTCGCAGGACACGAGTTTGATCTCTAGGCCTGAGGACAGCTGAATTTGGATGCTGGTGACTCTCACAGTCATTAACTTGAGAGTGCTGAGTAGTTGACTGAGCACATGCAGGTGCAGAGGAGGCAGGGGGACGCTCTCTGATCTTTCGTTACCATTTTCGCATGGCTTCCTTCAACATGAGTTTGAATGGGCTAAACAGAGAGAGGGGGAGGGAGTCACAGGTGTGGAAAATAAGGGCGGTTAAATGGTGTTGAGTTAAAGAAACTCCACTCAGTGCAGTCACAATTAATGCTACAACACAATGTAACAAAAACAACAAGGTCAAGCAGCCCCCGTTTTTTTTTTGTTTTTTTTTGGCAGCTGGTATCGTATCATCTCAGTGTTTTGATAAATTTTTTGATAGTGGACAATCTGGGGTGAAAGAGATTACTCAAATCTGCGTGGGTGTTTAGCCACATCGGCATATAAGAATACAATAGAGCAAGGTACTTAAAGTGAGGATATAGTCAAAAGCATCACATTTAGCCTCCAATAGTTTATTCATATGCAGATCTATGAACAAATACACAAACACATACAGCATTAATCTTATCTATTGCCTAATGAGACTATTTTTCACTATTTTTGTATTTTGTGCCGTTGTTTTAGTTAAGTATTCATGAAGGAAACTTATAAGCCAGTAAACACAGTTTTAAGAGAAACAGATGTGAGGAATGTGTGTTGAAAACTTAAGTAAGCATAAGTAAGCTGAAATGATGGCTACATAGCTTCACTTCACCTTAACCACAGTTCAGCTTTTGCAAAGGATGTTATCAAGACACGCAAAGGCACTTCTCACCAGCTGTGGCTGGGGAGTAAGCAGGAATGCACTCACTATTACACCAGGATGCTGCGGTGTGAGCTGGAGGTGAGTGTACGGCAAGAGCGGGTGTGAAGAAAGAGTTAACTGCATAAAGGGAAAAGATAAACACATTACTGCCTCACTAGTCGCCCGGAGTAACATAATGAACTCCTAATTGCTGCTAGGGGTGTAATTCATCTATGAAATCAGCAGCAAATTGAGATGAGGAAAATCAGTTTCTGATCCATCTCATGCGGTAGCTTAGCAGGAAGGATATTGAACGGTGTTCCTCTCAAAAGGTTAGGAGTAACACTTTCCTGTCAGCATCAATATTCTGTCATTGAAAAACTTCCCCTCCGCTCTGTCTTGCCAAGCTGCACACGCAGCTCATGAGTCCAGCAGATGAATGCATCTGTATTCTGCCCAGTGCCGGCCAGATAAGCAATGACTAGCACAGAAGGTCAAAATGTCATATTCTCAATCAACTCCAGTAGCACCCAGTGTCAAATGCTTTGTTGAGTGGAGCGCAGCTGTCAGGAGAAGGAATCTGTTGAATCAAACTTCTATAAAGCCCCCATTTCTCCTTGCCTTCAACCTCCTCCAGTTCCTCATCCTACTCATCCTCCACCTCCTTGACCCACTTGTTTCTCGCCCCCAAATAAGACATAATAGTATACAGTATGTCTAGCCTTAGGCGTGAGAGCTAAGATAATGGCATCTGGAGCTGCGGGGACCGCCATTTATGTCACTCCTCAGGCATTTTAGGATTCTGGTGCTTAACATTCCTCTACCTTTTATATGCCTATTTCTGTCTATGCTTGTCCTAGCGTGGGTTTTGACAACAGTTTTTGTTGTCATTTTTGTTTGCACAAATATGCATTTGTGCATGTGTTTCGACAAGACAAAAACAGGGCCAAAGGAATGAAAGGGAAATTTGTGAGAGGAAGGAGAGATACAGACAAAAAAAAAGGGTGGTGACAGAGAGAGAGAAAGCAAAAGAGAAAGAAATGACTCACCTTCTCTGCCGACTGGGCTGTGCCAAAGAAAATCGGGATGAAGGCCAGCCAGACTATGCACGTGGTGTACATAGTGAAGCCAATGGGCTTAGCTTCATTGAAGTCTTCTGGTACGTCCCTTGTTTTGATGGCATAGATGGTGCAGGTCACCATCAACAGGATGCTGTAGCCCAGTGAGCAGATTATCTGTAGGTCTGTGATGTCACACTTCAGCACACCACGGGCAAGCATGGGGTTAATGGTTTTCTGCTCATCGTAGTCGACGATGGTGTTTGGTGGGTCCACAGCGAACCACACCAGCACGCCCAGCAGCTGCACACAGATCAGACTGGAAGTGATGGCGATCTGGGAGGTGGGACTGATGAAACGTGGGGCCGTGACCGTCTGCTTGCCCTGCTCGAAGATCCGATAGATACGGTTGGTCTTAGTGAGCAGTGCGGCGTAGCTGATGCACATGCCCAGGCCCAGGAAGATCCTCCTGAACGCACACACAGCCACGTCAGGCTTGGCGATCATGAGGAAGGTGATGATGTAACAGAGAAAGATGCCTGTTAACAGCACGTAGCTCAGCTCTCGGCCCGACGCCCGCACGATGGGTGTATCATTGTAGCGTACGAAGGTCGCCATGACGAAGATGGTGGCAATGATACCAAGCATGGCCAAGAAGACGGGGATTATCGCCCAAGGGGAGTGCCACTCCAGCTTGACAATGGGGATGGGCTGGCAGGCGGTTCTGTTGGGGTTGGGCCTCATGTTATAGTCGCACAGTCTACAGGAAGTCTCGTCGTACTGGTACTGGTAGCCATCACACAGCTCACAGTGCCAGCAGCATGGCATGCCCTTTACCCTCTTCTTCCTCTCTCCAGTTTTGCAGGGCAGACTGCACACAGAGATAGGCACTTCCTGCTCCCCATCTGGCCACTGAAGCTCCTCCAGCTGGGAGAGAGACGACAAACAGCACAGGAAGAGAAGGTTAGCAACAGACAGATTTGGAAAATATTCATACACTGCTCTATCACAACTTATTAACTGGCCACTAATTGCTAAATTATGAATCTCATGAAATTACATTCTTTACAAAAACAAAGTAAAATGCAAACTTTGTGAATAGCTAAAAAAAAAACTTAAAAAAACGATGAACATAATACAGTACAACATCTTTCTTGCCAATTTCTTAAAAGGGATTGCCTTTTCTAATACTTGAAAGTAATTGAAATCACCATGGCAACAGAGCTTACCTTGTTCAGTGTAATAAAAATAAAGAAATGTGAAATGCAAAAGACATTATGTTTTAATACAGGAGCCAGTGAAGTATGAAATATGTGATGAGAAGGAAGGAGAATGGGATTTGGAAAATGCAAAATGCCTCTTTTAGACTTTGCGGAGCTACTTCTATTTACGATCTTGTCATCAAAATGAAAAGTGCAGTATACAAATGCACTGAAGAACTATGTGAAACTCCAATCCAAAAATGCTCTGATTTAAACTATAGTTTCAACACACAACTCAGCCTAAAAAACCCAGGAAGAATTTTTTTTTTTTGGGCTCTTACATATTTTGTCAGGGCGTTAAAAAGCTTGCATAAAACTCTGAGCAGATCTTCTGATGTATTATTAAAGTGTACTGATCTGTGGCTTTAAAAGCACCAGAAGATTAAAGAAACACCAATAAAGTTTAGGCAGTTTCACAGCAATATACAGTATCAGCCATTAAACCAAAATAAATAACCTGAGGTTCAACAAAGAAAAATCATTAAAATATGTTTAATAGTGGTAACAGATTTTTTTTTTTGTCTTCTAAAACTGCTGATATCAAAGATTTAAAAGGTGTTTTGAGTTAAGAATGTGTCTCCGACTGGCTGCATTAAAATCACAACAGCATAGCTTAAAATAACAATGAAAATGAACAGGAATTTATTTTTGTTATAATTTCTGTTGTGTGCATTACACCTTGATGTGAGGTGAATTCATGACTTAAAGGAATTGTTTGACATTTTGGGGAACATATTCTCTTTCTTGCTCAGTGTTGGCTGAGAAAATGGATACCACCCTCATATCTGTCCATTGAATATGAAGCCACCATCAGGAGACTGTTAGCTTAGCTTAGAAAAACTGGAGACAAGAGAAAAGAGCTAGCCTGGGCTCTGTCTAAAGGTGACAAAACGCCAGTACCAGAACCTCTAAAACTCACTAATTAGTGAGTGTTATATTATGTGTGATTGATGCATACCAAAACTGACTGCCGGTTGCCTGGCAATGTCACAGTGACCACATGACTCCAGGAAGACTCCAAGAAATAGTCTTCTACATAACCCCTGTAAAATCATAATTTGTTGTTTTTTACATTTCACCAAACACCAAACGAGATCTAACGTGCTCATCGGTGAGTTGTAGAGGTGCAACAGTGATTTTTAAACATAAACATCAGCAGATAAAAACTTCACCAGGTACAAATACCATCACATACTGTATAGCATGAATCCAGCTAAGAATATAAACAGCATAGCCTCCTCCAAATGTGGCAACTGCCAATAATTGCAGATACAGAGCTGCAGCTTTGCAGCACGCACACACACACACACACACACTGTAGGTGTGTGTGTATTGTGTGTACCTGTATGACAAATGCATTGTTTCTCTGGTGTCTGGGTAGATTATCATCTGCCATTTATCTGGGGGCATGAAGGTGCCATTTGTTATTTGGACAATGAATGGTGCTCTCTGGAAAACCTCCCGTATACACACAGAGTGGAAACAGTAATGAGACCAACAGCTCGGTTTCCATGGAGACCAGAAGCAAGACTTTGACACCTTGGACTTGTGTGGTTGCTACAGTTTTCATTTGGGTTTTGCTATGGTTGTTAATTTTACAGTTAATCTGAGCGTTAGTGAGCTGGAACAGCGTTACATTGAACTTCTTCATCGATGATCGCAAAGTGTATCAGGGTGCTCACTCCACAGTAACCTTCAAATGAGATTTCTCCTCATGTGTTAGTGAGCAAAGTAATACCTATTGCATTGGAATATAATTGTATTGTAACAGCCTTTGGTTTGTAATCACACTGAAGCAGAATGAAGCACAAATCTCCAGCAACAGACATTGCTCCACCAGTGCTATCAAATCCATTCGGTTGAGTTTCATTCTTGTGATCCAGAGAGCTATTATGCAAATGTTAACTCATCCGTATGTAAATGTTTTGTCATGTTTTTTTTGTTTGTTTGTTTTTTTTTGTTTTTTTTTGTAATCTGAGTTATATAGAAACACAGCAATTTCAGCTCCGGTTTCATCGTGTAATACAGTAAGGGTAATTTCAAGCCAGCTCTGCACCAGCCACTAATATCAGACAGTATTTTTTTGGCAGCTGAGTTATTTAAAGATCCGATGAAATTAAAAATGCCTCATCCATGCTGTTGTCACATGGGGTGTACTATCTTTTGGATATGCCAAAAAAGTCAAATAAATTACATTTTACAATATTTCTATTTTAAAATGTTCCTGTAAAGTACCAGGAGCTTTCATATGATTTATCTTGCACTCTTGGGTGTACCTTAAACTGCATCATAAAAAATGTGAACATAGATTTTGAGTTTCGCAATGTACAATAAAACATGCGGGAAAGGTGGCAAGCACCAGCAGTAACATGGGAGGTGTGTATTTAGGGTGTCAGTTTCTAACAACATCAACATCTTCAGCAGCTCCCTGCTGCTGAAATATATATGGACTGACAGTTGGGTTAAAAACATGTTATTTCCTTCCTCCCATTCTCCTTCACCGTCAGTCCTCCAACCCATGCAGTGGGAGAAGAGTGATCTTCAACAACAGCATAAGAGCTAATCTCAGTGTTTTCTTTCTAATTTCCTCCTTTTAATGTTGGACTCAAATCTCAGATTCTGATGTTTTAGTCCTGCCCCAACATCCTTTTACAGGTAGAAACATATCAAACCTTTTTAATAGCGTACAAAATGTGACAGACTAAAATAACCACCTTTCACCCCCCTTTAAACTCTAATTTAAAATCTTCTAGTTTTTTTAATTGCATGTTTTTTTTTCTCTCTTCTTAAAAGCAGCTACTGGGACACTGATAACCTTTAACAAAACCATGTTTCAAGTACAACTATAAACATTTGCTTTATTTTTTTAATTACATAAAGTCTAAAAGTACATTTATATAGGAATGTGGAGTATGTTTAACTATTGGAATACATTAGTAGGCAACGCATAGACTCAAATGTGTGTGTGAACATGTTTCTACATTCAGTGTTGGAGGAAAATATTACACCCTAAAGAATTTTGGAAGATTTATCTGCTGCATAAAGACTAACACTTTCCTTTTCTTGCTAAAATGCACAAACAGATTCAATTTCTGCACTTAAAATAGATCAATTAGACTGACAGTAAAAACATGTCTGCACCCAAGCGCCCTCCGTATTTGAGATGCAACTAATGTGCACTTCCTTGTCACATAAGAGATTTAAATTTTGGAAAGCATAAAAAGTCCTCACGCTGGTAAAACTTTTGCGTCGCTGAGCGTAGACATCCTGTTTAGATACAAGCATACAAACAACATTTGAAATTGGGTGTCGTCTGTGTTCCCAGTATCAGAAAACTGTCATACCCTGAGCTGGAGGGTCTCCACCCACTGTCCTACCACCTTATACTCTGGGGCGGAGGAATTGTTCATCTGGAACTGGAACAGGTCATAGCGTCCTGGAGCATCGCCATTCTTGTTAAACACAACAGAAGTGCCAGCGCTGCCTGTACAGAGCAAGAGAGAGGAAATGGGGCAAAAGGACAGCAGAATAGAAAAGTGTTAGACACTGGTGTGACAGGGCACAGCACCTTCTCTAATAAGAGAGAAACATGAACTTTTAACCCCTTGTTTCTTACTGTGTGGTGGACTACACAAAGGACCAAAGAGTGCGTGTCTGTTCCTCCAAACACCATGACCTATATCTTGAACCTTCGTGATAATCACGAACAGGGAAGAACTTCCTCACCTGCTTCCTATGCATCATTATGGCTGCACAGTGGCCACTGGAGGAATATAGTTTTTTCTCATCAAAACACACAGATATGTGGACTCTGAGCTGCGCTCCAATATCAGAAATTGACTGCTGTTTCAAATGAGCGCACACCTCCTCGGGTTCAAAGTAATGCATTTCAGTCACACAGTGGACATCAACAGAAGATGTAGGGAGGATAAACAGGTCAGCCAAAGCATCATACGGTACCCATCTGCTCTCAGTGTGGAGCAGCCTGTCTCAAGCAGAGCCCTGAAGACTTCACTAATTAGCTTAGAGAGGAAAGCGGACACTGACACATTATACATGAGGAAAGGAGTTTTTTAAAAGGTGTGATTATGCGAGCTCGCGAGCCTGCCAGTTGTCAGCGTCTACACTAGTACATGTGTGGATGCGTGCACGTCACTCAGTAATATGAGCCACGACTGCAGAGCGTGTGCAAGGTGGCATGTTAATGCAGATGTCATTCAACATGAGATCTCCCTCACAGCAGAGAATGGTGAATGGCATTAGTGGGAAAAATGGTTGCACTTTATTTTATACATGAGGTCTGCATTGTTGATGAGGTCATTTCTACCATCCCACGATGCTGGGAGAGAATGAAAAACTGCTGCATTTTACAAGTCTATTCACCTTGGCACCGCATGCAGTAGTTCATCAGCACGAATGGAGATACCATTTTTGAAATGGGACAGGGGGAGTCTGATGACACTTGGCATGGGAATTAAGTACTTTAATAGCTCTGGCTATAAAAAGTGAAGAGAAAGGACCAGGAGCATATGTCCAAAACACTTTTGGGAACATGTTGTCTTTTGTATCTAGAACAGAGCTCGTGGCTTTCGGATGGAAGGCCAGAACAAGAACATTTGTCATTGAACATTCTACAAAAGTTTCAGGGCAAAAGACTCTTGTAAAACAAGAAAGGCAGAGGAAAAAAAATTCCACTTCAGGCCAATGAATACGGGGCCATTTTAATAAAATACTGTGAACAAGCACCGTCATTTTCCTCTTGGACTTTGTGACACTATTGTGCATTACAAATATAAGTTTATTAGACTTAAAGTGTCCCTTTCCATGGTGATGCAGAGCCACAAATCCCACACCGTCTCCTGTTATGCAAAGTGACAGCACACATATTCCACATTAAAAATATGGAAATGGCACCACCGGAGTCATTTGAACCATCTGTCCTTCCGTTTAAAAGTAAAACACTAATTCATCAGTATCCATGCGTCGGCCCAGAAAATGAAGCTGGATGGGTGTTCAGAATTAATTCAACTGTACTTGTGAAGCCCGTAGAGAAAAATCTCTCTAAATATGAAAACCAAACAAAATCTCGGTGGGTGGCTGTCACCGTCCTGTCACGTCTCCTTCCACCAAACAGACGGCAGACCTGGCGTCACAGCGTATAAAAATGTTGACATGGTGTGGACTCCTGTGAGCAGTAGCCGTGACAGGGGTACCATTCTTACGCCACGCCACAGCAAAAATATACAGCTTATACAGCAAATACACAAACACAGAAAAGCAATTCAGAAAAGTGATAAGAGTGATTGGGCACTTGGCGCTCTACAGCTTTAGAGCACATAATGTGTTAATGTGTGTGCAGATAAAAAGGCATTACAAGTTCCGTCCTATTTTCTATTGGCTGATATTTTCAAGGGAACAAAATGGTCTGTGTGGAATCCTTAGCGAGAGCGCTGTCTAAGATGAAAGATTTATGCATTTGCATGTGGCTCTGAATTAAGACATGACAAAAGTGTACTGCTGCTGTGCTGTGCCGAGCAGTGTGGGTGGACTGGGGATCCACTGCTGTGTTTCTCTCACATCATTATTCTCTCCTCCTTTTCTGCCTCTCATTCCTCAGCTCTGTGACTCCAGCACAGTAGGGAGATCAACAAAGGAGGCTCACACTCCTTCACTCTCAAACATACAGTGCATTAGCAGTTGCGCATACACAGGATAATGTGCGTGGTTCTAGTCTAAATGCAATAAGGGGCAGTGAGATATGCCTGACGGGGCTGCAACTGAACAACCTTTACTCGCCAGTAAAAAGGTTTCAGAATATAATAGCGAGACAGGAAGAGGTAGAGGAGATAGAGAATGTAGAGATCTTATTTTCGACTCAGTTGAAATGAACCTCCTTCGTTGTCAGAGCCACACTGAGATAAACGTTTTTTCGAAAGCTGAAAATCCAGAAAAGTCAGCACAAACCCAGATGGTCATTGAGATTGAACGGCAGATTCTCAATCCCATGCATGAATCTGCACTTGGTTAAGGTCTCCTTGAATTTTTAGCACTGCTCAGACAATCGCATATACTGTGTCTTTAGTTCCACCTTAAAATCTGAGGGCTTCTCGCCCGCTGGAACTCTGCACTGCTGCCATAGCGACAGTGTTAGACAAAGGCAGGCAGCTATGTAGCCTTTAGTTCACTGACAGAAGTTTGCTTTCACACATTTTGTACATAAATAATTGTAAAGAGCAATTGTTGCAGTTCTTAGACTGAATTAGTAAAGACAAAATACGAAATGTTCATTATTAGAACACAAGCTTTTAATGGATCAACATGATTTTAGAGCATGATGTCCCTTGTTATACTTTAAAAATGCAAAAGCACAAGTCTAGTGATATTTTTTAATGTTTTTGGTCAACAAATCCCATGAAAAAAACAAAAGCAATGAATTGATAATACCAACAAGTATCATCTGTGTAGCCAAAGCCTGAGAGTACATATTATTCCTCTGGGCTAGAGACCGCTAATGTTTTCCAAAAACTATATTAAAACACATCAGTGAGCCACACAGTTGCACTGGATGACATGTTCCTTTATTATGATGAACATGGGCACTGTAGTTTATTTTGAGTCAATCCCATATACACTGCCCTGCTGACGTAAATACTCACTCTAGCACCAAATGTGTATTAATCTGCAACTCAAAATAGTCGCCTACAACTGCACTGTTAACTCCTGTTTAAGTCACATTAGCTTGTTTAAGTACATTACTTGGCCTTTTAAAAAAATGAAATAAGGTATTTGTGACTCATTTGTAGAGTCATGTCTTCAGTGAGAACAAATAGAAGCCACAGCCAGGGTAGGGAAGCCAGGAAGTATTGAGAGATGAACTAATACATTTGGTCTTTTCACGGGATTTGACCCTTATCCTGTATGTAATGCTGGTAGAAATTTCCAAGGCTGGTTCCAGACCTCTGAATCACTGCCCATATCTTTGACTTTTTCAGCAGTTCAAGTGTGTCTGGTGTTGTTTGGAAAACAAAAAACAAAAACAAAAAAAACAATCAGAGCTGTGTAAACAGGATTAAGAAAGGGGATGAAGGGATGAAGCGCAGAATAAAAATTGTGATTCAAAATGGTAAGTAGACAATCACTGCAAAGCAACAGGTTTTCCCTGAATAAAAAACAGAAATACATACAAATCAGCCATTTTCATCTTCTATTACCCATTGGGAAAGGCAGAATTTTGTGTACCAGTATTGCAATACCTCACACACGGCCAGTCCATCCATTCTTTAGCTTCATATGTTTCAAATCATTCAAGTATGTCTCTTGAAGTAGGGCAATTTGAGTGTCCTCCTTTTTCAGCCACGTAAGAACCTTTTTTACACTTTATAGGGCGATTCAACCGCTGAACATTAAGTGAAGTAATTCTGATTGAACTCATAGTAATACAACCTCCATATCATACCCTCAAGAATGACTTTGGTGTTTACTTCGTATTTCCATCTTACACACGGTGGGTTCTGAAATACATAATCTTCAACTCTAGGCATTGGAAAGGGGGACACAAACACATAAATGCATAATACACACACTTAGCATTTAATGACAAAAGAAAAGAAAAAGAAAAAAAGATCATAGCTTAGGGCATGTAAAACTAAGAGAACTTTAACTAATAAAGACAAAACAATAGAGAGAGAAAAAGTCTATTCTCATCAAGAAGAAAGGCTGAACTGAACCCTAGACTTTCCCTCTAAACTCCTAATATTGATATTAACGACGAGGTAGAGACAAATCCAAACATGATGCGGAATATATGTATCCCTATTACTATTGAAAGCGGAGAACTACAAATGTAACTGGCATCCAATAAATAAAATGAAAATTCAATCATTGTGCAACCGTCATCAAAGTTTCTGTTTTGCCTGAAAATGATGCTGAGGGGACTCAGTACTGATTGGTTTGGGCAAAACAAAACAAAACAAAAAACCTCCGCCTCCCAAATACAAATTGGCTAACATGAATAAAAAGATCTCCGACTGAATGATGAAGTGAAATGAAATAGGAATTTAGTTATTATCAGACTAGAAATTTAATTGGTCAAATCGCAAGTTCCACCCCTGTGAATTAACAACAACACTAGAGATGTACTGCAGATTCAAGAAAAAACAGCATGACTTGATCTCTGCTGCCTAGAGTTTGCTCTTTTTGAATACTGGATGCATTTAATTACAAAAAAATCCTTTAAAAGGTGTTCAAAATTTTTCGTGGCAAAAGCTTTTTTGAAAATATTAGCAGACTGTCTATGTCTGTTTTCATTCATTCATTTCACCAGTCAATGAACCAAGATTTTTCTTCTCCCTGATCCTTTTCAGTAATGGGATTCATGTAGGTTTATTAGTCTGCAGTTTAAATGAAGTGTTAAATTCTGTGTTGGAAATATACTCTTAAAGCCAAAAAATAAACCCTAAAACGGAATAAAAGACCAGGATATTAAGTGACTCATTCATACAACCCGTCTATCCCAGTAAAGTACATACAAGTATACATTTCCCACATATGCCATCAAAACGCATCACAGTAGAGTGTTGTTTTAATGCTTAAGAAAGGAAACACAATGAGTCGGGTCCACATCTAAAAGTAGGCCAGTTTTCTGAGATGATCACTCCTGATTCCTTGTTTTAAACAGCTGAATCTTATCTCGAACTTTTTGTGAAGACACAGTGCACTTAAGAAGAGCCTCTAATGATCACTGGCTGCCATACAGGACATGCCGGCACATTTGTACTGACAAAGGTTTCTCTTGTTTTAAACTCATCTCCCATTCGGCCGTCTTCTTCCGCTCACTCCTGCATTTCAGAACATTTGTCATTAATAGCTATTTGCCATTAATTGTTTAGTATCTTCCACATCCCTTTCTGCACAGGGCTGAATTATGTAGAGGTTCAAGGACCAGCAGACCCATAATATATCATACTGGCTTAAAATATTCCATAGATCCAAAAAAAGTTGTGGTGCTTTTAACTGTGAATGAAAGTAAATGCAAATTTAAATTGTAGCCAGCCCACAAGCAACTGCATATGATGCATAAAACAGTGGAGGTGGTACAGTGTGCATTTATTACCTATTAGCCGGCTTTTTATAGTCTGAAACTGACATGACTCTAGCTGTTATGTTCATCATTTTGTTTTGCTCTAAATCATATTTTATCTTGACACTGGAGATTAATGTGGACACACATCACCCTTGAGTAAAATACTCCAAGTCAAAGCAGCAGTTGAAGGAATAGTCTGATATTGTAAAAATACACTTATTTGCTTTCTTGCCAAGAGTTGGATGAGAAGATCGATACCACCGTCAAGACTGTCTCATACATAATTAGTTGAAGCAAGAAAATAATTAGCTCAACTTACCATAAAGACTGGAAACAGGGAGAAACAGCTAGCCTGGTTCTGTCCAAGGGTTAAAAAAAAGTGCTTACCAGCACATCTAAAGCTAACTAATAAACACATTATATCATGTTTGTTCAATCCGTTCAAAAACTGAATTGTAAAAACAACAATTTGCCATTTTACCTGAGGGTCATTTGCAGGAGCAGCTATCCCAGGCAACCAGAGGAAAGCTGCTGCTAATGCCCTAGTAACAGTCAATAAAACCATAACCTGTCATTTTAACACTTTGCTTTTCGTACAGATTAAACAAACAAAATGAAATGTGTTAATTAACGAGCTTTAGAGGTGTTTTCAGTCTTTGTGCTAAGATCAGTTAATCGGCTGCTGGCTCCCGCAGCATATTTACTGTACAGATGTGAAAGTAGCATCCATCTTTTCATGTGACTCTTGGCAAGAACACAAAACTGTTCCTTCACCTAGTGTACTCACGTCAGTAGGCTTTTCTTATCCACACACTCTGTAGGCATCTGTTGTGTAGACTTCTACAATGTGTCACTCACCGTTGAAGCTGGTGTTACGTATGTACTTCAGCAGTGTCTTTCCTTCTGCAGACTCCATTTGTGGACAAACGCCAAGATGATCAGGACATAAGTCCCTCTGCATGCTGTGGAGAGCGTGGGCCATGGCGTACACCGCGTCAATCACAAACTGTACCTTCCCTTCCTGCTCGTACTTGGAGTTGATCCCGATGCGCTCCTGGCCTGACGGAAGACAAGGAAGAGGAGGACTAACAGCCAAATACACCATGAGCCATTAGACATTATCATTCTCTCAACAATCCCTATCATCTCTTGCTCCAATATTGTGGCTCCATTTACCGATTGCTGCAAGTTAGTTCAGTTTTGATATTGAAGGCATTACACCTAAAGGGACAATGTGGCATAGGAAATAAGAAGATACATTTAATTAAAACCAAGTGGAAAATATCAAGCAGCAGATTCGGACCCAACTAGAATGGCACACAGTACTCTGCCAAGGCCACTGTCAAACAACATAAACCAGACTTCAGAGAAAAAAAAAAAAAAATTGAATTCATAGTAAATGACTCGGATCTGTCCCAACGTTTAATGGGCTCTTCCCTGGCCCATGCCCCGTTCCCTTCACCAAGTTCGGTGCAAATCGGTTCAGTACGTTTTGCGTAATGCTGCTGACAAACAAACAAACAAACAAACAAACAAACAAACAGACAACCAGACAAACAGACACAGGCAAAATCATTCCCTCCTGGGCGGCGGTAATTACTGTGGTGTATGACAAAGTAATAGACTGCTAAGAATAGATGCCATTTGTCCCATCTGCATGGTGATGAAGATCACCATGGACATCAGTAACATAGTCTTCTGCACTGGCTTCCTGCTCTTTATATCCTCCTCCCAGTGTACTGCCCTTTCACTACGGGCTGCTGTAAAGGTTCTGCCTCATGCTGCTGATACACTGCTTGAATACATAATGTACAACCTCTGCTGGATTTTGTATTTTGTCACAAACTGAATTAGCTATTTTATACTTCTGGTAGATAAAGGCTGCATTTCAAAGAGTGACAGGAAATTATAACAAGAAAACTACTACTGTTACTTTTAATAACAATAATAATCATAATGTTAATCATCATGATCATCATCATTATCATCATAATTATAATACTCAATTACCCAGATAACAAAAATGCTTCATCAAGAAAATAACGGTGAATAATAAGAGACAATTTTCTCTTTGTGATAGCTGTTCATGGTTCACATGGAGAGCTCAGCGGAAGAGCAGATGATGTTAATAGGACACATATAAGGATGTGGGAGACTGCATAAACTGAAGGGGGTCAAGAGCAATCTTTGCTGACATTTCAGCTCATTTCTCAGAACTTAACATACATTTCAGCCCACACACAAGCTTTTTGCTTTTCTGAGCCCTGCATAGGATGCTCAATGGACAGCCTCTCCATGCAAAAGCCTCCCGTTAGTATTTAACATTCATAAATATCAGCTTGGCTTGTAGTACAGCCAGTCGTACAGCCATTTTCAGAGGAATCTGAGAAAACATAAAAGACATTTATAGTCATTTTACAGAGGCTTTGTGGGGCTCACCAAGTGGACGAGCATCTTATGTCTGTGACACATGACAAAAGATGCCAAACAGGACATTATAAAGGAAACAGCAAACAGTAATTCGTGTCAAACGGCCATTGCCCTCATCAGGTATACAAGCGAGATTAATACAGCATTTCGCAACACAGGCATCATCCACATAGATAATTAATACAGTGCAATGCCTGTCAAAATGCAAGCAGACAGAGTTTAGATAATAGGATCATGCATCACTGATAGCAAAAACACAATCATTAATGCTACCACTAAGATTACAATAAAGCAGAATGCACATGAACAGTGTTTGCTTAGCTTTTTTTTTTTTTTTTTTACCATTTTCTCCTGTAATTTCCAACCAAAATATAGTGTGCTCTGGCTCAGTGCAGTTAGTACACACGTCACTGTGCTGTGCTGAGCTGTCAAGGTGACTGGGTTGAGGGGGAATAGAAGGAATATGGGATTTAAGAGTTACAGGACATTCGCCACAGGAGTAGACTGTCTGTAGCTGTAGTATGACTAAGACCACGTGGTGCATTATTATTCTAATAATAAACTCTGCCTGTCCTGCACCCGCTGGGTAGAAACACCTGGTGTTAGACTTCCTGGCTGTGCCGCAGACAAGAAGGGTTGAATTAAAACCCCAGGAGACTATCTGCAGCTTCTAATACAAACAAAAGGTTAAGTTCACATCATCGTTCAAATTATGCATCATCTTTTAGTGTTTTACAGGTCAAAACTCATGTACCTGTGCATTTACGGCTGGTATCTTCTCTCTTTGAGGCACTGAGGAGCCTGCAGTCAAAGTTTTCTTCCCAAAACTCAGCAAACCACACGTTCCTGCGATTGTTCTCGAGGGTGAGTGCAGTAAAGTACTCATCAAATCCTGGGAACAGAGGAGGGGGGAGAATGGCTCAGTTCCGGACCAATTATCAACCTATTCAAACCTGGAGGAAATGAAGCGAAACTTGTGCGGCAGTGTGGTGGCAGCAATGGTGGTGTGGTGCTGGCCGCTAGGTGCTGGAAGCACACCAGCAAGCACTACTTCATCAAAATTTGACCACGGTGGTTCCTCTTCCTCTCAAGCCCCATGGAACTTTAATCACTTCTTTCATCTAGGAAATTGCATTAATTAAAAAACAGGATGCATAATAAATAACGCAGGGATTGTAAGTGGTGCCTGTTGCCTCAGGCTGCGAAGTCCTGTAGGTGCTGAACAGCTTTTCTTCACTTCATAAAATCCATTACAACAGAAGTGAATTGAATGAACGATGTATTTGCCTTATACTAAATTCGGCAGGGTTTAGGTGCCTGTATGAATCATTAGCTTGAGGAGAGATAACTTGCCGCCACAAAGCAGAAAGAAAGCCTGTATGCTGAATTTTGCTCTCTTGTTTGTGCAATTTAACCACCCAATGTCGGTCAGGAAACTGAGGTGGAACAAAACTTCACTGTAAACTCACGGTGCAGTGGGTTTTTTTTAAACACTCAATTTTCTGTCTTCAGAATAATGAATTTCCCTTTCTAAAGTCTCTCTGTCTATGTCTCAACTCTCTTTTATCCAGTCATATCAGCTGAGTCATGGGTAGAGGTGATAATGGCTAATCAGAGCTGAATGACTCAGCTGATTTTCTTTTCAAAAGACCATCAATGATGCATGGTGGATTAATAATATTCTGGCTTCCTCCAGAGTGTACATTTGTCCTGGCTAGACCTCTCCTAATTAAGGACAGCTTCATAAAACTCAGACTTTCAAATTTCCTCCATTGTAATGACGACTGGTTATTAGGATTGTGACACTGACTGGACAGAACTTTAAATAGATGGTAAATGCTGAGAACGTTCTATTTCTATGGTGAATTTGTACATGTCCTGGCAAATGCAGCAGTATAATTTCCTCACTTGCTTTCTTTTTCTCGTGGGTGGAATTTTTTAAGCTGCAGTTTTAGAGAGAAATCCACCCCTAAGCACATAAAAACAGGTGGTAATGGTATTCTTTTGGAGTTTATTGACAGAAAATGTTAAAATGATCAAAAAAGCATAAATGCTTGATGTTAAAAAAATAAATTAAAGCTTTTTCTCAGACCTATCATTTTGCTTTCCTTTCAATAATGATGCAGAGACCAGTGAGATCAATTTCTCCATCATCTGAGACTGGATATTTTCGACTTTTAAGGCAAGTAAAACAACACTGATCAATATATATTTGATGTCTCTCATTGTTTTGGTTCTATGGCCTGCAACTTTACTGTTTTGATTCACTCTCACCTCTCTCATCAGCATTGTTTCCAGGTGCATCAGGCAGATTAAAAAAAATAAAAAAAATAAATAAATAAAAATAAATAATAATAACAATAATAAAATAATAATAAAAAAAATAAAAATAAAAAAAGGTCTAAAAACCCACTGTAAACTACCTGCTCTGCACCAAATGCCAGACAGACACACATAGCAACTAGTTGGTGAACATAGTGAAGCATTTGAACAAGCATTTGCCAGGAGGCCAGAACCTTGATTTTAAACTAGTGCTAAAGTTCCTTTGTATCTGCTGGAATGTAAAAAGCAACTGGGAGGATGTAGTTTCTACTGCAATTGAATTGTATTGCATTATATGGACAAGTGTTTTTAGTATTTTGTCCACCCCGTTTATATCAGTGAGGGTAGGCTAAATAACAGAAAAACCTCTCTATATAATAAATGCAGTTCTGCAGTCTCAATAAAAACTGAACATTATAGCGTTCATGAAGGGAGCATTTATTGCAGGGCTGCTGTATTAGACTGCTTTAGTTTTAGGAGGTGTTTTGGCTGGATGTGTAAATGGGAACTGTTTGCTAACAAGTTCACCATATCAATTTTATAAGATGAAAATATGTCAGTGTTGTGTTTAAAGCTTGTTTTGCTGCCCCCAATTAGCTTTATTGCAAGTTTTTCACAGATTTCATAAACTTTTAAAAAAAAAATTTGGGAAATTTATGAAATCTAGTTTGGTCTGTAAATAATTACACAAACATAAAAACAAAAAAACAAGGCAAAAACAGAAAAACAAACCAAACAAACAAAAAAAGTCAATTCGTCGCAAAAAAAATTGTACAGTAGAACAAAAATATATGCAGCGTGAGTCTCTGTGTGTGCACCAGTGTGTCTGCACCTTTAATGGAGGAGCGCTTGGGTAGTATGGTGACTGCTCCCACCGCTGCATCTTCAAGCTGGTGGATCGGACTGCTCTTGGCCCCCCAGCTGTCAGATCCAATCCACAGGAAATGGCCCACCTGATTGGCCCTCTTGGTGGCATTGAGAACTCCCCTGCAAGGACATCCATGTATGAATTAGGAGAGAGCACAATAGGTGTGTGCAATCTAATATCTAATACACAAAGGCACAGCTGGCTCTGAGGAGCTGTTTGGACATTACAGTCCTGTCATGTACAATTCTTCGTCGTTCTTCTCATTAAAAGGTGAGGAACGGGGGGGGACTATTGTTATCTTGTGTTAACTGGTTCATGTTTTGTGTAGAGCAAAAATTTTATTTTTTATTTCTTATTTAAAGATAATAGGGATAGGGATTTACAGTCATTAATCCATGTCTCACTCATCTTCTCTTTTCTTTTACATTTCACTAGCACATCCACTTCTGGATTATTCCTTCTGAATTTACAGGTACTAAATGTTTGATACTGTGTTTCTTTACATAAACACTCCCTGTGGGGTATTGTAAATGAAACAATATCTCTGCTGCTTTGTTGCGATCTGTATTCCCACTTCTCCTCTGAGGCATGCTTGTGTTTGTGGTGTTGGAGGTATGTTTGTGTAGCACACAATCATGTGTGCACGGTAAATCTGTGCCTCTAGCCTGTCTTCGGGAGCTGCTACTCAGAGATTAGAGACCTAAACATGGGAAGTCATCAGCACGCCTGAGCGACATGGATGAAGCCAGAATGTGCCGCGCGCCTCACCGTATGTCTTCTTCGCTGGCAAAGATGATGACTGCCCGCGAGTGCTGCGTTTCCAGCAGTTGTTGGATGGCTTTGTCATAATCCTCCAGTTTGGGGTTGTGGGGTATTTTCAAAGACTGGGCGATGCAGATTCCACCTTTTAATGGGAAAGTAGTAAGAAATGATAAGGCCCCTGGGATGATATCACCCATTCCCTCACTCTCACACACAGATGTACACACACACACACACACACACACACACACACACACACACACACACACACACACACACACACACAGACGCACACACACAAACACAAAGCCTGAGGGCACAATAAGTGCTTCTTTTTTCCTATGTAAATCTCACCCATATGGAAAGGGAAAACACATTTGAACACAATAGTGAGATTTTTATGATGCTGTCATGCTTGCTATAGAGACTAAATTATATTCTTACAGTGTTTACATTTACATTTTGGCAATGATCTGCAAACCACAGCAGCATGCAATATAACACTCAAACTGCGCCTTCCGACTGAGCACCAGCATAATTTCACAGAGTGAGAGAGTTATAAACATATCTGTTATAACAAAGCCAATAATCCACACCAACAGGGACATAAAGCTACAGATTTCATAGTATGGATTTGTGAAAATCCAACAGCTTTCCATTGACTTTTCATTTAAAGTCATTATCAAACATCTCTTGTTGGACCCTGAACCAGATAGCACAGCCGGCAATAACAAACAAAGAGGATATTAATACTGACAATAAATCATTCTCAGACAGGTCACCACTAATGAGATTTTACAGGATGAGTGGTACCGATTGCTTCTGTGTGTTGCTAAATAGTTGCCAGATACTCTATTTGGCACAGTATATTATCGCAATAGGTTTTTAGCAGTTTGCTAGATATGTTGTCTTCAGGGTTACTTCAACAGCTCATTATCAAGTAGAGAGGCAAAACGATATCTTTCACCAAAAAAAAAAAAAAAAAAAGTTTTGTTCCACTCTGGTGTGGTAATTATACGTGCAAAGGACAAGCTAACCTTTGAAGCACTTTGGATAAACAGATAATATGATCACCTGTGTGAGAGAACATCCTAACTACTGAAGGCCTAGAATTAGGCAGCAGACTGAGTCCTTAGACAAAAGCAGAGCTCTACACAAACCAATTAAAATTTCTCCCACTCAAGCGTTTTAATAGACTACCCAATAACCTTTCAGTTTGAGTTTCCCTGAGTAGACAGAGAAATGGAAGGATTCGCCTAATTGCCAGTCTCCTCAGGCTCATTACTTTGATATAAGCAGCTTTTAGCTGGCAGATCACACATCTCCAGTCACGGTTTACTGTGGCATTTCTAAAGGCAGAAGATAGCGAAATGACAACTGCTGAACCTCCTCTAAACTATCCATTTTTTTTAGTATCAGCAGGCAGAATTAGGGATATTTCTTCATGTGGGAAAACATTCTGGGATGGCTGCTATAACAGGATAACCCTCCCTAACTAAACTACACATAAAAATGGAGATCCCACCAATGGCCTTGATGTTGCTCAGGGGTTTGTGGTATACTGTTAAAGTGAAGGGCGCTTGTTGTCATTTGTGCAGAGCAGCCAGCGTTGGAGGTCTCCATGGGACGACACTCTGTTTCAGAACAGAGATTTCAGTTTATTTCATCCAGAAATCCCACAACATGACACTGCACTTCCACGTTTCGGTTTTAGGAAACTCTGGCATATTAGCAGCAGCTTTCAGCTCCAGAGGGGCGGAATGTCTGCAGGTGGGTATCACACACACACACACACACACACACATTCATTCCAGACAGGAAAAGAAAAACTCATAATATTCCGAGAACTTAAGTCTCATGAAATTGCATTAACTCCATAATGACAAAAACCCTGTGGGCTTGTGTGAAGATTTATAATGGTATAACGGTCTTGAACAGAGATATATTATAGGTCACAACAGTCAATAATACAGACAGAGACCACAGGAGCCACTGATGAAGATAAGAAGCATTTGGAACGGATCCCATCTTCAGAGAGAGAGAGAGAGCACCAGAGCTGAATAAGCTGTGGTCTTAAGACTGGCCTAAAGGCTGTGGACTGGCAGCTGTGCAGTGGTGGCTAAATTATTGAATGCCTGCAGAAAACCTCATCTGTCAGTCAGTTAGATGGTCAGTCAGTCTTTTAGTTGAGGAGGCAGGCATGATGGAAATGCAAGTGGTGTATCGCTGTATCCAGAGCACTGCGCTCTGGGTCGGAGTGCCTTCACCTGTCACTGGAAGGCGTTGTGTGGACTTGAAAGACTTCTCAAATCAAACTGTGGGTTTAAAGAAGAGCCGCATGTCAGTCTTGGCTGGAGATGTGTGATGTGAGACAGATAAATGTCAGCCTCTGGGAGAAGAGTGTTTTATTCCAGCTTGTTGAAGTCTTTTCCAAGAAATAGGATTGTATAGTAATACTGTACTGTCTAGATGTCACTTACAGTCAGTGGGGGGAGTGAGGATCTAATACATCTAAAGACTAAAAAATATAAAATTTCTGCTTACAACAGAAGTGAGATGCGCTGGTTTGTGACTCTGACATTTTTTTGCTGAACCTTATTCATTTACCTATGATCCTACATCATAATATTAAAAGTATATGCACCGTAAACCCCTTACCTCTGCTCCGCATTTGATTAATATATCAAAGACAGTTTAATGATCATGATGGCTAAACTCATCAGGTCTTGGAAGTTCTCCACTTATCTCTCTGAGTGCCATAGGTCATGCACTGCATTAACTGCTTCAATTATTCATCCTAAATGGCCTCAGTTCTGAAAACGCACTTCAGGGCAAGGAATCCAGCCCGGCCGTGTTGCTTAGTGAAATACAAATCCCTTTAAATTAGAGGCCCTTGATGGATTCGACCCCCCGCCTGCCTACTCAACACCCTCCAAACCCAAACCTCCAGGGGATCCATAATGCTGCAATTATATTTATCACCTCGACAGTCAAAAGGCAGACATGCTCCCTCCAGTCTCCCCGCCTGAACACGTGGGAGCACATCAAAATGGGCTGACATACAGCTGACATTCATATTCAGCATCTGTGTGCCGTTCCATATCCTGCATGCCTTTCCACTGCCATTATGGGACTTGGCAATGTCAAGGCATCATTCAGAAGTATTGTGGTCTATTTTATGGTGTTTGCAAATTCACCCGGCTTCTTCCCCAGTCCATTCCTACTGTTAAATATGAGTGCTATAATTCAGTGGCAGATTTTGTTCCCCCCTCACAGCTCAGACTTGATCTAAGAATGCATTGTGTTGGCAACTTGCTGCAATCAATTCTACAGTGATATTTTGTGGGAGTTTTCGCTCAAATGCAAGTCTTTTTATCAAATGGAACAACTAAAGTCCATCATTCTGGCTTGACTCCGGAAAGACGAAGAAAAATACAAACAAGATTAATCTCTGCCAGCTACACCTGCAGCCAGGATGAAGGTGCACAATGGAACAGTGCCTAAACAGGAGAGAGAAAGCAGAGCAAAAAAAAAAAGAAAACAGAGGAGATCGATACAGAGTGACCATCACTCCAGTCTCAGCTTGGGGTAATGGGCAGCCATATTGCATTAGTCTGCTAGATGGTTCTCCTTGAAGTGGTGAAGCGAGAATCCTACTAATGCATCTGACATTTCACTGCAACCAAACATGGCAGCCACAAAAGCCATCTCAAGATCTCACTGATCAACTTGCAGGGGTGCTGAAACAACATCCACCCAACAATGTTGTTGTTGCTCTGCAGTTTATCAATTTCTTGGAAATGACTTATGCTTAATACATTTACTCATAACAAACTTTGAGTATTTTCCAGATAGTCTCTCTCCATATTCACTATGTTTACTTCTTCAATGCAATGGTGCGGAACTGCTGCCCTTTCGTGAATCCTGTGAATGTATAGTTGTGCTATTAATTAATATGTTTATTAAAGATAAGATGTCTTGGGTACTGGAAGCTTTTCTTTAGAGGAAATAATTCCCATTTGCGTATGAATACAAAATATTTCAAAGTGACTGCAGCTCAGAAGCAACAGGATGAGTCAACAACAAAAATGGCTTATGATTTCATACTCCTTGTGTAGCTGTTCAAGTGTCATAATAATACCGGCTCGTTTACTGCTTTTTGCAAAAGGAAAAAGTGGAAAATGTATCTGAAAAAAACAACTGGAAGAAACTGTGTTTATCACAGGATATAAGATGAATTGTAACTTCCAAAATAAGCCTTAAAGCTGCACTTTTCCTTATTTGTTCCTACACAGGCTACTTTCTCTCTCTCTCTCTCTATGCAAATTACACAGCCGCAAACAGCTTCTTAAGTTTTAAAGGGAGATAACACTGGACATGAATGCACACAAATAAAATATTCATGCATGCTGGACTTCTGATTGATGCCTGTGGGATATCATTAGCTTTCCTCATTTTAGAGGTCTCCACACATTAGTCTATTAGAAGAGACTGGGATCACTCCCTGCAGATCTACGGGAAATGGATTGGGATCCATGGAAGTGAATGTGAGAAACAGCAAAATACTTGGTCCTGTTGTCATGAGTTGCATTGATGTGCTATCATGGATAATGGAAGGTAATTTTTCCAGCCCAGGAAACATTCCTCTTAAAGTGATTCTCTCAAAAAGATGGAAAAGGAATTGGAGTTTTGAACACAGAGCTATCTCCAACTCTTGTGCATTAACAACCTTCTTGCAATCATCCAACATGATTGTAGAAATGAATCCTTGTCCTGATCTGGCAGAAATACTGCAGCAGCAACTGTTAAAAGTCTCTACAGACTTCCTAAAGCAAAGCACAGTAAACCACATGATTCGACAAAGATAGACGACCCATTGTACTGTGTAGCAACTGAGTGTCTCTTGGCTACAGCAATGACTGCTGATTCACATTTATCACCACATGCCAACAACAGCATCAATGTGGAAAAAGCAAGGTAGTCAAGTGCGTGCACAATTTTCAGCCCATTTACAGATAAAACCACAGCACCTTGTCTGAATGCAAACCTCTGTTGTACTGTAAGTACTCTTCACGATCCTTATTCTAACCTCTCCAAACCCAAATCTAAACGTAACAACGTTTACATCAACGTTAAGCCTGAAAAAGGATCATTGCCACTTTAAGCAATCGCTATTGATCTTACATTACAGGACCCAACAAGAAAGGCTGATACTAATAGATTACTGTCTGGACCATTCAGTGGTTCGGCTCTCTCTGTTTTATCATATGGTTTCTTAGAGAAATGTCCAGAGATGTTCAACAAAGAAGCCGCACTTCTTTTCTAAAAAGACTAAATATCTAAAACTCTGCTGCTTCATACACACAACTGGACCAGAGTGGATTGAACTGACTGACCATAAAGCCGACTGACCGTCATTAACATCCTCAGATCCCTGCACTCTCCCTAGCAGGGATAAAAACGAGGTTGAGTGAAACAGAAAAGGCAGAGTGTAAAACAAACCTCCCCCAAAATGACCATTTGCCAGACCATTTTCTCTCCTCTCTGTTGGCCACAGAGACAACATTTGAAAATTTCAGGCAATTCTTCCTGAATTTGCACGTAACTGAAATGGTTATATTTAGCAGTGATTTTATAACAGTGACATGGGTACAGGCAATGCTTATTAATGTGACGTGGCATCTTCTCCTCAAGCTGTTTGTCAGTCTATATTTCCAGTAACACTCCACAGCATACGGAGGAACTAAAGCAGAAGCTGCTAAACAGATAATAATTCATCTACCGGAAACAGGAACACTGAACTTTCTCTGGGTCAAAAATGCAAGTGCATGTTTTAAATCAGACAAATACATTTAAAAAAAAAATGATTACAGTATCCATGGCTGATCACCTTTCCTTACCTGCTTCTTTGGAGAGTTGTGTGAAGGCCTCCACTCCTTTCTCTCCGTAGCTGCCCTCTGAGGCAACGGTGGAGACATAAGACCAGCCCAAGGCTCGGATAATGTCCACCATAGCCTGGGCCTGGAATGAGTCTGGAGGAACCACCCGCGAGAAGAAGTCATAGCGCCTGTCGTCGCTCAACTCCGGGGCTGTAGACGCATAGCTAATCTGCGGGATCTGGAAGAGAAGAGGTAGGGTTGGAGAAACGAAGGGAATGTTTACTCATGTGTTGGTGTTATTCTGGTGCAGCATCATATTTGGTTGCTATGGTGACTGTTTTGACAAATCACATTTTTTAGTGGCCATGTCCAAAAATCACTCCCTATTTACTATACAGTCCACTATATTTTCTGTCTGCCATTTTATCTGAGTATCTAAACTCAGGGTGTTAAAGTTACGCACTATATGCCCTCAATGTGTCACTTATGATAGATGCGAAAATCATATCGCTTGCCAGGGTCAGCTATATTTGGAGGCTTAAGGAATAGTGCGACACTTTCTACACTTTCTTGCCATGAGCAAGATGAGAAGATGGATAACACTCTCATGTCGCAACCGACATAATATTATATGCCGGACTACTTCTTGGCCAGGAGCAGTGAATCTCTGGAGGCCAAAAAATAGTCTCATAGCATACAACCCCCTTGTAAAACCACAACTTGTCATTTTTAGACTTTGGTTTTTGTATGAGTTGCTGGTAGGCTGATTCTTTTCCCTTTGGACAGAGCCAGGCTAGCTGTTTCCCCCTGCTTCCAGCCTATGTGCTAAGCTAAGCTAAGATAACCAGCTGCTGGCTGTAACTTTGCATTGAACATACAAACATGAGAGTGGTATCAATCTTCCCATCTAATTCTCAGCAAGAACGCGAATAAGCAAACTTCCCAAAGTGTCAAACTGTTCCTTTAATGCCAACATTAATGTGTGTTACGTCACAGTTTCACTTGCTGACATTTGCATAATTTGCTATAATTTAGATTTACAACTTTCAAATGCATTGTTATAGAAGGTAAAGTAACTGTATAGGATATGGGAGAGAGAACATACGAGACAAAACATTAGGTATAAAATAGGTATAATTGTAATACTTTGTATGTAATATACATTGTCATACATAATATTTGACAACTTTCACATGGACTTTACCAAAACAAAGAATAATTTTGTCCCATTCATAAATTGAAAGTCTGAATACACAAGCAGGAGCTGCATATTACAAATGCATGGAACGGCCGGGGTTGACAAAATGGCTTGCAAAACAAATGAGCATTACATTTTTCATATATTTCACATTATCTTGTCAGTTGATCATCTAAGAATAAATTCACATTATGTAATGCAATATGTTACGTTGCTTATATTGGGACTGATACCGTCCAGTGCACAGTCACTTTCTTCTCTTAACATATCAGTGAAGACTTATTGCAAAACCTGTCTCTGCAGCAGTTTTTGTGACCTTGGAGAACAGGTTCGTAAGCTTTCTCTTATACTTCCCTCCTGAAGAGACCTTGGTCTGTCTCCATCACTCTACAGCCTTTTCAAATATAAAATTTGAGGAATTCAGTGTTATGCCTGTGTTACTTTTGTCTCTTATAATTCAGCCTGTATTTGACCTAGGCTAGCAGCAACGATAAGCTAGTATGGTTCATGAAACAGACTCTAATGCCTAGTCCATGTAGGTCTAACATGTAATATTGGTTTGCAAAATATTATATGAAAAAACAGAAAATATAACAATAACACATTTTTAACATAAGTCAGCAGAAAGAGAGAAAGCACTTGGGAGATCTGACAAAAAGAAAGAATGAGTTCCACTAGCCTTTCCTGAACCTTTCAACCACATCACAAGGTTTGCCTCAGCAGATTGCTTAGCTGTCATGGAAATAGCTCCGTTATCCTTATATGACCTAAGTAAGGAACTTTGCTTGTAATGTTAACCTCTGTATCTATACATGATTTACTTTACAAAAAAACACTTAACTCGGAGTCAACTTATTGGCCTTTATGGAGCTTTCAACTGCATCTCACAATCATCAACTTTCAAGTCTCTGAATAAAGACTGAGCTACCTACGCGACAACTGAGCAAATGGCCGTAATTCTACTGTTCGTTCAGACAGAGCATGACATGAATTTTAGAGGCGGTGCAATTGCTTACAAAGTCAAAAGAAAGATACGATTAGACACAAATTCACCCAGGATTGCGCACACGGCTGCGAAATTGCATCTGCACGAGCTGAAAATGTTTCAGCTTTACTGAAAAATCTGCACGTCTCCCACAGATTTATGAATCTGTTTCATAAACACACAGAGATGAGAGGAAAAAAACGAGAGAGTCCGGAGGGAAATAACAGAAAGAACAGCAGTCTCTGGTGAATACTGAGTTCAGTTAGACGCTGAGCAGACACAGTCCTGCAGACACGGTCGCTGTGCCTGCTGCTAGCTAACTAACTCATAGCTAACATACGTAATGTTGGTACATTGGCTGCTGGGGGTGGTTCAGCGATCACATTTGCGAAAATGATGCAAGGTGAAGATTCGCTTCATATTCTGTCTGAACACCTTCCGTCTTGTTTCATACAGTCACAAAATCTCAGGAAAGCAAAAGTAGGACGTAATGTCTGTCTTTCTGCATTCATATTTATCACATGAGCTCTATGAACTAATGAATCATCAGAAACCCAGTATGAAGTATATCAATTGATAAAGAGACCAAATATTAGGCGGTTCACATTGCTGCCTGATAAAGCCCTAGACATCTCATCAGCATCTGTGTTTGAGGTTTTGAAACTGCAATCACACCTGGTGGCATGTCAGGGGTCAAAATTCCTACCTCCCATTAGACAGGTGGATGCACAAACAGGGACATACATCATCTTCTCTTGAACCCAGTGCAGTACCTCATCAAACAGTCTAATCTAAGCACTGTGTGAATGCCATCCATTTCTGTTAGAGTGATCAAAAACGGCTGGACACTGGGGAAACAGGAATGAGGACACAGCAGCCTGCTGATGGGACTGCTTCAAGTCACAGAGTGTGATATATAGCTTTGACCCACAACTCAAAGGGGGTCAACTGCATAAAGCTGACAAATTGAGGAGCAAAGTAGAAGGTCGAGCTCATGACAACTCAATGTTTCAAGTCACACAACCCCCCCCAAAAAAAAAAATCCCATCCCCAACAACTACAAAATCAGTGATACAATTAAACAAATTCAGAGGTGGCAATGCTGCAGCGACGTCATGAGCTAAATCACTTCAGCGCTGTCTAGATTGAGTGTACTGGGTCAAAGAGGGAGTACAGCAAAGTAATGGAGAAGCAAAAGCTACAGTCATTTGCATTTAAAAAGACTCCTCTTTCCAAAAAGTTAAACATGCATTTGGAACATTTGATAGGGGATCTATCTTCACAGAGCTGCTGTAGTAATACTATGAAGTCAAAAGGTGTTATAGGTTTGTTAAATCACATCCTATCTTCGCCCCAGCTGGGACAGAAAGCTACTTGAACATTTGTCTCTCTGGAGCTTTTTGCTGCAGGGAACCATTTAAGATGGCAAAAGTCTTTTTATTTTGTCCCAGGCCTGTACCCTGTTGATATAATTTCTCCAGTCCTTATTCCCCAGGAATCAACACCTCCTTTCAGTACAAACATCCACATTTTCAGCCTGGCTTTTTTAATTACCACTTTGACCTCCAGGTAATAAAAGTGCTTGATCAAAACATTGATTAAGAAAATGCAGAGGTGCGAGGATTAAACCTGCTGGAATTGCAATACAAGGAGTTGCTGACTGATACTGATTACAATCTTTGTTTTTTTATTTCTCTGTGGCAGCTAATGGCCAATAAATTAGTGCAAGTTAGTAATTTAACCTTCCATATAAAATTAGGGAATTAAATTAAATTCTTCTGAACTTGATAATGTCTTTCTCTGTAGATTACAATCAACAAAGTTTAACTTTTCCACTTTGGTCACAGTTGCATGATTGATGCCCAGCACTGTATCAATTAAATAAGCTCTCGAAAAAATTGCAGCAGATTTAAATGTCTTTAGTGAATCTGATAATACAGAGATAATAAGGCAGGGAAGATGGATATTTTATCAACATTTTTGAATTATTTTGTGTAAATAATTACATTGGAATGAGTAAGGGATTATTTCCTCTTAATCCTTCCATATAGGGAATTTGCCCTTTTCTCAGTTTTCTCACTTGCACTTGATTCTGCTTGCAGCTCTCATTTCATTAAGAATCCTAAAGCTATTACACGTGAAGCATGTGGCATCAAACATGAAAACATGATTTATGCTCTAGTGGCAGCAAGGTGAAAGGGTGATGGCGATGCCTGCAAGCAGTCTGCATTGATAACGACTACAATAACCACCAACCGATCAGGGGGAACTGAATTCAGGCCAAGAAAGAATGATTAATGATGCCCCCTTTCAGTATTACAATTACCCAAAGCTGATATCTGGCACCTGCCGTCTGCAGTATAGATCAAAGTAAGGATTGTTGAGGGTAATCGCCTGGCTTGCTCTTGAATGTATCTGGGCTGACAGGATCGATGGAAGGAAAACACAGAGGTCTGTTATAGGGGACACTGTTTTATTGATTTACCACCACAAAGTGCTGCGGCCTCCCTGAATAAAAATCTGTTGCTGAGGTCCAAAGAAGGTTAAAAAAAAGAAGACGGGGTGGGAGGTGGTGGTTGGGGGATGGTGGTAATCTGCTTACTGGCATTAAATGAGAAATTCAACCTGGGTGGTTAAGAGGAGAGGTGACTAAGCGAGGTTGTGTAAAGGTTAGACACGCTCACAGTAAGTGGGAATGCCAGGTGAAGTCAATTAGTGTGCCTTGGCCTTTCCATTGCATTTTCACATACAACAGCCCACAAGCACAAGGGGCAGCTCTAAAGAAAGGTAAGAGACTGTAGTGTTTGTGCTTTAACTGTCCTGCTCTGCTGATTTGAAGGTAACGATTCTGACGAGTTGAGAGCAGTTCTTGCAGATGCAGCTTGCTGTGCTGCTCTGCTCGCTTCTCTCTCATACAATGCAAAAAGAAACGTTTTCTGAAGAAAAGTAGGCAGCATATGGCACAACACGACTCTCGGTCGGGGTAATGGCAACCATCTATCCTTGCCATCTGAGAAGAGGGAAGTCTGCAGATATGAAAAGACACGCCGTTTCCACGGAAAACAGAGGCGAATGACAGTCCACGGGTTCTTCAACAAAAACTTAGATAAAAAACAAAAGCCATCTATCAAACACAGAGCTCTTCTCTACAAAAGGCAGCACTGAGTAGACACCATCAGTGTCAAAAATTAGGCACAGAAAACTAGAGTGTTATTCAGACTGGCTTTGGTATCAATTCATCCAAAACAGTCCTCAAAAACCTAGCTGCAAACGAGCTGTGAGTGGCAGTGCTGAACTGTTTCCCATGAATGGCTTTAACTGGAGCGAGGGCGGCCAGGCAGTTCCTGTTGCAGGAATCCCTGTGCCTCTATTTGCTGCATGATTAGCTTCTAAGTATATCTTGACATCAGGCAGCTCCACTCGGCTGTTTGCAACAATCTCCACAGTGACGGCGGAAATGACAGCGGGTTCTGACAGACCCGACTCTAACCCCATGCTGTCCCTGGCCAGACGCCAATGCACAGATTGTCCTCGTGACACCAGCACAATGACACGCACACTCTAACTGTAAATATGATCCTATGAACTGGCCGAGGAGCCATTTTGAAAGCAATTCAAAAACTACACAACCCACCCACAATGGAATAAATATTTTCCCACAAAAAAGCACCCCTCATCTGAAGATTTATTTGTAGCTCTGCTGCCCGGTGTTGTAAAACAGCAGCGGTCGATATCCTACAAACACAATAATACAGTACAATAAACAGGCCTATAAAGATATCGAGCAGTTATCAAGTTTTACATCTTTCCTTCTAAATCAAGGCTCTGCAACTCTGTGGCAGGGGGATGGGGGTCAGACAGCCATCGGTTTGTATTCAGACAGCAGCGCCATTTGTTAGCAGGGCAGAGGTAATGACTGTGTCCATACATGCAACCTCGGGCTGAGATTTGGTAATCTCTCCTCACCAGGGCCTGGCACTGCCAGCACAGCCGAGGATGCAGGGAGGAAGGGCGGGGGAAACCGACAGCTTTCCCTCCCTCTTTCTGTCACTCTCTCCCCCTTTCTTCCTGCCCATCTGTGTCTCTCACTCTCACTTAAACTCTCCTTTTGTGTAGGCTGTGTTTCATCATTGTGTCTTCACACAACCTGTGACTTTCAGCCTCGCTCCCTTGTTCTCCGCCCTTCTGTGTGTTTCAGCCCCATAGGAGAGAGACAAGTGAGTCTCATCTTCCTGTGTGTCTCTCCCTCCCTCCCTGTCATCTGTCTGCATGCAGACACGCCCACACAGATGATCAGCAGTCACTTCCTGCCCACAGAGGTCCTCGGGCTGCCAGTTTCCCCCCAAGTAGAGACAATCTGCCCTCAGTCATTTGCTCGAACGCCAGCCAACTTTCCCCTCCTCGCTGTCCTTAGTCTTTCTCTTTTGCACCCCATTTTCTCCCTATTTTTCACTGCAACCCTTGCTCTTAAAAGTCAACAATGTTTTTAAGTGACGGTGTATCTGCAAAGTGTTTATGGCCAATGCAAAATGTTCTTACTGAATCTATCTGGAAAACGTTGTCAGTAAATTTCCCTACAATATCCATTTGTGATAAATAAAGCATGATATTACTTTATATTATTTTCATGGTTATGTTTAGGGAACTCAAGGCATTTGGCTGAACTTGCATTAACTGATTTTTCTGGCCACATGTGAGAGCAGCACACCAAGCTGTAAACACAACACTCACCGCCTTATACCACCTCATAAAGTTTGTAATGTCAATTGTGTTAGCAAACAGTTGCATTAGCATTCATTTTAGCTCTGATTTGGTTTTCCACCACATCCTGAGAAAATATCTGGTTCTTTAGCTGCTAAATGCGCCACTGTTGAGTCATAATTCTCTGTTTCTTCATTTGATCCATTGTTAATATAAAAAATATTGATTAGAGCAGCTTTAGGGAAACATAATGGTCACTGTTGAATATTGAGGAAACTCATTGCTGACTTGAAGTAACAGATGAGACAAATTGAGTTTATCAAGATTCACTAAGTGAATTAACTGCCTAAATGTAACAACATGTAAGGTGCAGGATATGAGCTCCAGTCTCCAATGTCGAAGACCTGTCCTTTGTACACTCAACCATCCGCCACAACTTCCTCCCTAAGACTTGTCTGCCATATAGGAGTCTCCCAAAGCAGTGCTAGAGAATATAACCCAGGCAGCAGTTTTGTTTCCTCCACATTGTATTTGGATAAGTAGACGTTAATAGATGTATTTTGTAAGAGACTAGTTAATTCCCCCTTCACCAAGCGCCTACTTTCTCCCTTCCTCCTTACCAAGGTCAGCCTAACATCATACTCCTACTAGAATTCTCCACCATGTTTTTAGCCAGTTATTCTACAGGGATCTTACCTGAGTAGAGTTTAACCCAGTCTGGATGTGAGCTGTGTTTTGCAGCTTTTCGCTACAGGAATCACAAACACCACCCTTTTAGACTTGCCCACACCGCTGAAATCGCCTCAGTGTTACATGACAGAAAGTTAGGCTTTCATAACCCTTTATCTAACACAACCTTCCACAGTCTCCTTCTTTCCGCCCACTTCTCTTTTTTCCCCAGTCGATTCCCTCACCCTCCGTCTCTCCCGCTCACTCCATGCCAGTCCCCTGGGAAGCTCCAGTGCTCTGTGCTAGGCCTGAGCTTTTGCATGGCTGCCCTGCCAGAGTATATTTTAAGACAACCAGCATGTTTCTCCATGGGTATAGAGGCTAGGTATGACTCACAAATCAGATATTTGACCAGGAGAGCCACACAGTAGAGTAGAGCCGAGGCGTGGGAGGAAAGTGTGGATGGCTCACAAAGGGAACCTGACCGACCTCCATCTTTCCATCTGGTAAACACACTGCTATTCCAACTCTATTGGTATTTCAAAGAAATAATTGTTTCCCCACACCAAATAGGTCTCAAAACTTCACTGGAGACTGGTCTGTACTGAGGAGAGGCTCAACATCTGTGTAGTGTGGTATAAAGTTGTAGTCTTGCTGTTACAAATACATGTCAAAAATGGAGCCTACTGACTTAAGGATCTTGCCTTTCAAGCTGGAATGACAGTCGAGATTTTATGTTGTCACTTGTGAGAATTATTATGTACAGATACAGTATCACTCCAAGTAATTTCATAAAGCTTCTTTTGATTTAGGCTTCACGCAAAGCGAGACCATGCAGAGAACAGTGCAGTTCAACAGAACAGTCTTGATCATCGTGGCTTTGCTGTTTGCTCTCTCCAGGTGAGACAGAAACTCAACTCACGGTAAGAATAAAACATAGCCTGCAGGTTTATGACTAAGTGTTATCAAATGTATTCCTCCAGTCCACAGGGTCTCACATTACAGATGGCTCTATTGATTTTTCCTGACTGCAAAGTGCACTGGACACAGATTTACTGTGTTCTTTAGTGCCTGGATGTTAACTTTATTTTTTCTCTGAGAAATATGAAATATCAATAAACCCATACTGAAATGTGCATTCCATTATGCCGTACCTAGGTAAGAGAAAACCAAGAATGTTCTTTCATGAGAGACATCTGAATATAAATATACATGTGTGTATTGTGGGAACTGTCGGTGTGTGCAACACCTTACATTTCTCCTCTGCCTCATTGCTCTGTCTAGTCTCAGTATGACTCTGACATATTATTCACCAAAGAGCGAGCATAGGTGCATGTTTTTTCCCCACCTACACCTGGAGCATTCAGGGTCTGACACATTCATTGTCAGTCTTGCACCTGTACCACTCTGACCTGCATCCCAATGATTCCCTCTGAACTATCCCCCCATCTCTTCCTGTATAGCTCTCTCTTCAGACTCGACAGAGCATCATATCCAGGCCCATTTCTCCCCTAATGGCGCAGACAAATGTGGTTGAGCCTCCTCTGTCTTATCTTTCCACTCTGTCTGCTCCTCACAAAGAATTCTTTAGTAAGGCTATGTAATTACGCACTAAACACAGCAGTGGAAAATATCACAGCTATCCTATTCCTTCTGTTAATGTGTCTGAGCCCCTACTTAATGCCATGAACTTCAGATGTATGTACCAGTTTAGAGGAGAACAGAATGTTTTAATAGACAGTTACATGCTCGTTTGGCCTTACCTGCAGTGCTGCCTTGAAACTCACCCAGAGTTGAGATTATCATGCTGGCAACACCTGAATTCACAACACACACCAAATCCACTGTCAGCCTCTATGGCGTTGTTTGTCAGAGAAGTTCCAAATGTGAACAAGAATGTCGCAAATGGATATACTTTCCTGCAAAAGTCTGGCACACGTAAATAGTTAAAACTAATTTGATGCCATGTTGTTTTCAAAGATTACACTGTGCATCATGGTAACTGTAGTTATTTTCACGGGAAGATGAATGTATGCAGTTGTAGCGTAGTTTATGCAAAACTGATATTCTTATATTAGAGGAGATAAGCAGAATTAGCTGCTTAAACTGCCATTCAGATATTCATACTCACAGACCAGGGCTTTATAAAACTGACATAACACGACATTAAAATGTATAAAAAGGAAATAAAAACCCAGAAACACATTCACTATACAAGTAGTTAAAATTAAATGGAAATGCAAACAAAGCAATAAACAAAAACAGACACAGATAACAAATTTAAAATATAGCAGCAAAAACTGAAAGCAGACAAAACCAGAAACATCCAAGAATAAAGCTGATAAAAAAGAGTAATTTAAAAGACAACAGTGAGTTTGGTTAAAAAAAAGTCTTTAAGGAAGGCCATTTGACAGTCTAGTATGGTACTTTATTGCCCTGAGTTTAGCTGCACAGACAGACCTGGGACCAGCAAACTCTAACTGACATTAACCATCTACAGCCTGAAGCATTTGATTGGTAGAGCTTGTTGGTGGAAGTACATAGTGCCAGCCTGGGATCCTCAGTTCAGGGCAATAAAGCCCCTTTTGTCTGCCTCTGGGCCCTAATGGCAAAGTCACCTTTCTTCTTCTGTCTAGACAGGGAACAGTCAGACTAGCCTGAGGATCACAGTGTGATTCACGAGGAAATAAAAGTTCTGTGATCAAAAGATTAACGTTAAATCTTGTAGCCAATGATCTTATGCTGAAATTAAGGATGTATCATCTCTTAATATTTAAAGTTCTGACTGCTGCATTTTTTTAATGACTTGGATGCTTGAGGCAACAGAATAGAAAGTGAAAAATTCTCTAAATGTACGAGCAAAACATGTGATATTTGATGGTCCTTATTAGTTTTGCAAATTGTGTTTTTTTTAATCTGCTTTTTAGCCATGCTAGCTAACATGGCTCTGTGAATGGCAATGTTGGTCTGTCAGTCCACCTCTTTGGTCAAGACCCAAATATCTCAACAACTATTTGATGGATTGCCATGAAATTTTGTACAGACATTCATGGCTTGCAGATGACAATCCTAAATATTTTGGTGATCCCCTGACTTTTCCAATAGGTGCACCAAGGGGTTTGACAACTCTCAACATTTAGGGGTTAGACTACCATGAAAAGTGGTACAAACATTCATGTCCCCTTGGTGATCCATTGACTTTTCCTCCAGGACCAACATGAGGTCTAAATAAACTGTCATTTGTCCAATGCGAATGACAATCTCATCAGCCTCAGCTGTACTTTGTGTTTGGGGATAATTAGCAAATGTTAGCATGCTAACACACTAAACTAAGATGGTGAACATAGTAAACATTATAGCTGGCAAGCGTCAGCATGTTAGCATTTTCACTGTAAGCATGTTAGCATGATGAAATTAGAATTTAGCTCAGAGCACCATGATGCCAAAGTCCAGCCTCACAGAGCTTCTACCATGGCTGTAGAGTAATAATCTTGTTAGACATTGGTATGGGCTTTTATGCTTCATCTAAGTTTAACTTTAGCAACTGCAGATGACTAATTAGATTTAAGCTCATTACTCTCTTTACTGCACTTTAAAGGAACCCTGGTTTGACCGGGGCTTTTCTGTGTGGAGTTTGCATGTTCTCTCCGTGTCTGCGTGGGTTTCCTCTGGGTACTCTGGGTTCCTTTCACAGTTCAAAGACATGACGGTTAATTGGCGACTCTAAATTGTCCGTATGTGTGAATGTGAGCGTGACTGGTTCTTGGTTTCTATATGTCTAACCTGTGATAGACTGGCGACCTGTCCAGGGTGTACCCTGCCACTCACATAGTGTCAGCTGGGATTGGCTCCAGCCCCCCGTGACCCTCAAAAGGAAAAAGCAGTATAGCTAATGGAAGGCTATACTGCCAGGGGGTTTGGCAGGTTTTAGCCAATTTACTCCAGATAGTGGGCACTTTACAGCTAACACTTCACAGCTAACCATGATGCATACCGTACATCCGTGTTTTTCAATTTTAAAGCTTTTTTTTTTTTTTTACCATTACAGATATCCATTGTCTTCCATTAATTTCTTTACAATATAAGAATATATTAGGAAACGCTTGATTCGCCAAATCAATCTGCTCTTTAACTGCATTGCTACACAATGATAATGTAACATTAGTGAAAACTGGTAAACACACTGGTATGGTCCTTTAACCTTTGAAAGAAATTAGACAGTTATACTATCACTAAAGTAGCATAAGTAGGAATAATAAAAGAAATAGTAATAGTCACTAATATACTGTTGTTTTCTTGAGCGGTGAGGCACAAGATGTTTTTATGTGCATTTAATTTAACAATAAACAACAAAAAATAACAACAAACAGAAATGGCACATTTCTATTAGGTTTTCTACATTATTTTCACCGTTTGAGTCTTGACTGGTGCTGCTTTAATTACATTATCTTAATGGCCCTTCTTCTTCTGCAATAGTGTAATGGCACTCCACTGGAAAAATGGTGCAACCAACTGTTTATCTCGACAAACCAACTCCTAATATTCATATTCATACATGTATATATATATATATATTCATATTCATATAACACTAGTTCAGATCAATTCCCATTTTTCCCTTTGCGCTCCACCTTACAGATAAGGTTAGCTGTTGCAGAATTGTGGAACCTTGAGGTAATGCTAATTAAAGAGTCTGTACATCTGCTATGTTCCCACCCTGCAGCTCACACTGATGAGAATGATCCTCTGTCTAGTCATGACCCAGCCAGCCATGGGCTCTCTGTTCTGCTCTGTGCTGCTGGTGCGGTGCATCACTGAGGGCATCTGACCTGGCAGTCCTGTCAGTAACACACTGGCTCCAGTGCACAGCCAAAACAATGGGTTATTGTCCACTCAGTGACCACAAGAAGCTTTTTCCAGTGCTGTACTGAATAACCTGCCAACTCTGGAAGAACTGGACACAGTATTTCGGATCGAGCTATTCTGTGTAAACAGACTCTCATTTTCACTGAGATCATGATTCATCAGAGCAAGTGTCTCGACTAATGGGCCGAGAAGATTTATGTGGAATGTGCTTTTGTGGCACGCATATTTCATATAACCTCCGCTCGCAGTGAGACAAAGTGTCTAACATGTGTCTTTGAAAGATGAGGTAACACAAACACAACACCTTAAATATATATTTAGAAGATCTAAGGCTTTTAAACTTGTTGGTTCATCGATAATCCAAAATAAAAAAATGTATCGAACGTACTGATCGATTTTAGTATTTCGTGGAGGTTTTAAATCCACAGTTTGTGATTTCAAGAACTTCTAGCCTTCAGCGTCAGAAGTGTTTCAGGCAGTAATCCAAAATACATAAAACATTTTTTAAAAATGTTTACAGAGTTTAGAGAAGGAAAATTCCTCTATAGTAGAATTACTGAAACTAAACCCATGAATACAGTACTGAGGCAAGATAGTATTATGTGAACTGAGGATGTCCTACACACAAATCTTAATGAAATCACTGTAGGGTGAATGGGTACATAAAGACACATCAGTCTTGTGTTAAACTAGGCTGTTCCAAGCCACTTGTGCTATGACCAGCAGAGTGAGTGGTTTTAAGTGCCTTGTGTTTATTTAGTACTTGACTTTATGTTCATTACAACACATTCAAAACCATAACCTCTCTGTGGATGGTTTCTGCAAATAAAAAAGTGTGATGTGTTTCCAGTTGTGCACAGGAACTGGAAAATTGCTTGAGCACTGAGAGCGCAGGATTATTGCCACCCTGTAACACACACGCGCACACACACACACACACACACACACACACACACACACACACACACACACACACACACACACACACACACACACAAACACATGTTGACCTAGGTCGCTTTTGGGGATATTACATAGACTTGCAATCATTTGCTGAAGACTTACCCTTAACATAACCATAACCACTACCACTACTTGCCTAACCCCAACCCTAACCTACTCTAACCCCACCTGTCCAATTGGACAAGTTGTCAAATTCTCCAAATTAATCGACAAAATACATGTTTGTAACTCCACAACAACACACACACTGAAAGTGTTTTGAGATCTGAAGCCACAGTTTTCATCCATCCACACCGACCCCCTTCTTCCGTGGACGTTATTGCTCTGTAATAACATCACACTACTCCTTTGCTCCCGAAGGACAAGAGTCACAATTACTGCAGCAGCGGCTTTTTAACTTAAATGCAAACAATTGTTGTTTTAGGGCATTTGTTGAAACAAATGATACTTTCCTGTTTCTTGGGAGGACAGCCTTTACTTATCCTAACCTTAACCACTACCTGTTTAACCCTAACCCTTAGCCTGAAGTCTTAACCCTGAAATTTATTGGTTAACCTTGTGGGGTTACAACTTTTTTTCACCAGGTGGGAGGCAAATTTCCATAACGTTAATATTTGAACATATTTCTGTCTCAACAATGTGATCAACACATGTACGCACTTACAGGCTTTGACGGGAAAACCATCAGCCATAGTAAAAAAAACTGAACCAAACTGATGGTAAATGGTAAATGAGCTGCGCTTATATAGCGCTTTTCTAGTCTTATCGACCACTCAAAGTGCTTTACACTACTGCCACATTCACCCATTCACACATACATTCATACAGTGCTCTTTTCTATACATACTGTGCTTTACACACACACACACACACACACACACACACACACACACACACACACACACACACACACACACACACACACACACACACACACAGATGATACACTGGGAGCAATTTTGGGGCTCAGTCCCACCGATGGAGATATTTCCTCTTTATTGTACAAAAATAATATTAAATAAAAGAACTTGTTTGGTCCTCCTGAATTGAGGTTTGACTAGCTGCTGCAACACACAGATGGTTTTGTTTTCCAAAATATCACATCTGATTGGCCTTCAACCTGAAGGTAAAGAGTGAATGACAGTGCTATGCATAATCTGCAGATAAATGACAAGCTATTGATCCGCCTAGCCTCACTGTGGGCCACGTATGAGTGCTTCAACACTGTTGAGGTGGTTAAAAAACACTATATTCTGTCATCAATAGCTCCTGTCCTGTAGTCAATAGTTGTTTAAGCAATCTTATTTGAAAGGAAAGAACTTCCCTAATTTGCAAAATGTCGATGGTGATTGAGGTCTTCCCCCAAAATCGATGTACATGTCACTTGCAGGCGTTTCAGAGAGCACTTGAAATCCTACAGGATTTGCATCTGAAACATTAATCGTGTCAACTGATTTTTTATGTATGCTCTGGCTGGCATGGCACAGTATACGTTTTGAGCTCAAAAGAACAGCGACATAGAAATACGTTCAGTCAGCACTCATACACCACTCCAGCAAGAGAGAAAAATAAAAGAACAACAATGGGAAATACGGACAAAATAAAATCGCATCTAATGAAACTGCAAAGTTCCCCTCTTTCATATTCATGTGTAAAATCAACAGGTATTTTAGGATAACTACCCGAGGCCCATGCTCAACTGTAAAAATTTAGTCTCCCTATAAAGGTCTACTTTGCGTGGGCTGTTATAATGGTTATATATTACTATCCGTTGTTAGCAACCGTTCGGATGCACCCTCAGGCCCTGTAATAACACAACTGAAGGACAAGAAATGAATCCTGATGACAGTTTATTATGTATACTGCGAGAGAGCACACTCGGCCCTGACATCTCTGAGATACAAAGAGAACACACATACAAATATACTCAAAACACACGCAAGCAGACATGAGCACAGATGCTGAATTTGACATCATTTTACATGGACAATATGAAGCCATGAACATAGTTTGGGTCTAATTTGTTTTTGAAATTACAGACACCAGTGGAAAGTAACACAACACATTCATTTTGACTATGATTATTATCATGATTATTACTACTACTAGCATTGTTTTAAAGTATACTATTTTGAGCTAATCTTCCATTTCACGCTACTTTGTAGCTCAGCATTTCAGAGGGAAATTTCTTACTTTTTTCTTCACTACATTTATTTGTTAGCTAAAGTAACCAGTTACTTTACTCATAAAGATTTTGCACAACAAAACATTTAAGCGTATAAAATATGATTTATTGTTATAGATTAAACTATCCAGCAAAATATGAAGTCGTTAAAACTAGTTCCAGCTTGACCAGCTAAACCAGTAAAATACTATAATTATTTACACGTTAATGCATCAGTAATAATAATTCAATCATATTACACGTAATAAAATGACATTCACAACTTTTTCATTAGTTTTTATGCTTTATGAGTACTACTAGTATGAAAATGTTTTATACTTCAGGTACGTTTTGCTAATAATAATTTTACTTAAGTAAGATTTTTAATGTAGTGGAGTCTGTTTTGTTTTTTTTGTATTGTCGTATTGGTACTTCAGGCACTGTCTGCCACTGGGATTTCTTTCCTTTACCCTACTACAGTGAAGGTGAAGGGAAGAAATCGCTTTCCATTAAATCAACTGCAAAAACGCTTTCAGAAACAATGTGAAAACCGGGGCAAATAAAACTAAGACTGGATCTGCGTGACTCTATACCACTTGAGGTAAAGGAGAAAATACAAACACTGCAGCAGAAGGACAATTGTGTTTTCTCTTCCCTCTCTTGCAGCTCAAGCTGGCGTGTGGTGACTCTGTCTATTTCTTGCTGCTCTTCAGTAGCATGCCAATCTACATTAGAGCCCTCACACGGGCATGCAGTCTAAACACAGCCCCGTGCAACCCGCCTCCAGGGACAGCTAGACAACCATGTGAGCAGTGCACCTCCTGTCCCTTTTTAAGTTGGCTGCACACTGCATAAAGTTGATTATGTATTGTTGAATTGGCCTTTTGAACATATGTGGCTATTGGCCTTAACCGAAAACGTGCTGAACGCGAACATGATTGAAATGTTGGTCTGACTGTTAGTTGGTTGATACCACCTCTTTGGTCCAGACTAACGTATCTCAACAACTATTGGATGGATTGCCATGAAACTGGAATTTGTTCAGACATGCATTATCCCCAGAGGATTAATCCTAACGACTTTGGTGATTCTCTGACATTTCATAACCTCTAGCGTCACCATGAGGCCGACATTTGTGGTTTTTAGGGAAATGTCTCAACAGTGGCTCAAGACGGATTTGCAAGAAATTAGGTACAAAAATTTGTCCCCCTCAAGATTTATGTAATAACTCTGGTAATCAACTTTTCATTTAATGCCAACATCAGGTCAAAAAAATGTACTTGTTCATTTCTTTATTTTATGACCAAATATCTGAAAAACTAATAACAATCCCAGCAGCCTCAAATGTACTTTCTGTTTAGTGTTGATTAGCAAATGTCGGCATGAACATAATTTTGGTCTAATTTGGCCCGGTATTTAAAGATCCACCACCAGTGGAAGAAGGTAACGTAACACATTAACTATGACTTTGATTATTATTACCAGTTGTTTTTTTTTTTTTTATTAAAGTATACAATTTTGAACCACTCTTCCATTTTATGCTAATTTACCGGTCAACATTTCCGAGGGAAATATTTTACTTTTTACTTCACTACATTTATTTGACAGCTATAGTTACCAATTACTTTATCTATAAAGATTTTACACTCAGCATGCTAACACGCTAAACTATAATGATGAGCACTAACATTGTACCTTCTGTGCCTGAGTACAACCTGTCAGAACCACTAGCAGAACTGTAGACTCTACATTTTAAGTCCCCTGATTTGGCAGTGTGCTATATAAACATTTGATAAGTGGTTAATCGTGGTATAAGAGGTAATACACAGTATACTGTATAATGTAGTTGTAAGCAGATATAAGGACAATTTAAGTCTTTATTATTGTACAGTATTTATCACTTATAACTTCTATGAAAATTGCAACTGCATTTTACTATATTGTCATTCATTATCTGTTTATACACCTGCCTCTGCTGATGGGTGTCCACAGGAGCAGTTATAATTGTTGATAAATACATTGATAAACATAGCTGAGTACCTACATTTTAGTGTGTTATAAACCATTTATTAAATGTTTATATACTGATTATTAATGCTAAATAGGGGGAGTTAAAGTGTTGCCCTTGTTTCCCCGTTTGTCCCCCTTTTCCTTAAAATGCAACATCTTTTATGTGTTAAGAGGGAATTCACCCTGACAAGTAGATCCACAGGATTAGTTTTAAGTGCAGTATTATTTCTGAGGTGCCATGTGATTTCAGAGCTGGATGGGGAAAGCGGTGAGAAAGCGATAAAAAAGAGAACAAAGCACCGAATCCAGGCCTAAGACAAAGCATAACACAGGCCTCCTTTTGAAGCTGAAGACACTCTCAGATACAGCTCTAAAAGCAGCCTTTTAACAAATTCATTTAACTCATTTACCAGGAACTGAGAAACTGTGAGAAGAGAGCAATTTGCCAAGAAAAAACATCTTATTTAAAAGGCAAATTTCCTATCGATCTATAAAAACATTGTGTGCTTGTATGAGGTTTTCCACAGCAGAAACAGGCTTAGATGTTATTTAGTCACATAGCACAGAAGTCTACTATGGTTGAGAAACTTTGTAATTCAGGCTCTGCCCATAATGTTGCATAGATCACAGATCACTACAGGAGCCCTGTGATAATGCCTTTTAACTGGATCGTCTTCTGCTGAAGCAACAGAGACATTTTTCCTCTTGGAAGTATGAGTGAAAGGCCGACCAGCAGCCAGCAGATACCTCCTCACGATTCTCCACTCATCCCTGTAAGAGGATCGGACGTAATGGGGTTTGCTCTTCTCTGGCTCCATCTGCACACCTGGTAAACTGCAGAAAACTTCCAGTACAGTCTAAGATTCCTAATCTTGTCACATTTTACAGTCAGGCTGCCACAATCATCAAGCAAAAAACCCAAACCCCATGTACACATGGAGGATGGCACTGCATTAAAGATACTAGATGAATATTTACCAGCTATAAGTGGAATTATTACACAGAAACAAACTAGAATATGTCTGAAAACAAATGAGGAATGGAATAAGAATGTACTACCCCTGTTTTCATTGAGAAACATTTATTCATATAGCACACTATTATGTAGCTGAATAATAAAGTGCTCCATCCCCCCAGGCCTGTGGGAATAGCCTAGACCTTAATATCAAGCGTGCATGGTTTCTCATATTCTCCCTGTGGCAGGCTACTGACCTAATGACCTCATGTCAGCACCAATGACAGCTTATCTGACACAGGGATATTTTATTCATTTTATTAATATTGCATCAGTTGCTCACACTGCATTGTGTTTGTGTGTGTGAATGCATACCTGCTCAGCTGCATATGAGCGAAACAGCCCTCCTTCATAACACTATTTCTTCCAAGGATGCAAATTTGGAGAATCGGGCTGTGAGGCAACATTGAACTGTGACCTGTGAAATAATGCAATTCACCGATGTCCAGGCAATTTAAAAGAGCAGGTGGGATTGACCTCTCCCTAAGTAAGTATTGATCGTTTGTATAACTGTATGCTCAAGGACCACAAGTAGCAGTAGAAGCTTCACGCTGTGTGGCTGTTAATGAGTGCAAGGACAGGGATATAGAAAATAAAGACTACAGTATAAAGTAATTTATTAAAAAAAAAAAAAAAAGAGGTGTAAAAGTCTCATCTTGTGGAACGCTATTGTTAGCCTGTTAGCCATGCTAACACCTGCTGCTAGTGCTTGTAACCCTGCCCACATTATTTCCCTTCCCAACTGCTTTTTGCCACAGTGTGTGAGAAAATCCCACCTTGCCGATTCTGCTCTGACCAGGCCCATAAGTCGCCGTCTGATTAAATGGCTGGAATGAAGCAGGGCTCTCATCCCCACAGACTAGGAATGATAACCACTAGATTCACAACAGAATCTGCATGAATGTGTTAGTGTAACTGATGACTCAATAAACCTTTCAAGTCTGTCAGGCAATCTTGTTATTTGTGAAAAGGCTGTTATTAGACCATGACCAATTTTCAAACACCTACATGTGTCAACTATTATGAGAGCCAACCTTCTTTCCGAAAATGTTGTGTTATATGCTTCGGGAAAAAAAAAAATGCATTTGCATATTTTGTGTTCTGCATGACAAAAAATTTAAAAACTGTTTTATTGACATTTCTTCTTTTATTCTACAACGACAGGGCAACATTTCACCAACAAATTGTCTCGCTCAGTTACTCATGTACCGTACTGCTGATGTAATATTCACATGGGTATTGTGTGATCATTCCCACTCATTCACTAATTGGGCATATTGTCCTCACATATACAGTATATTATGAATGACCAAATTCCCGGCTGATGTGTCACGTGTCATCCCAGCTAATCTACAAAGTCAGGTGTGCTCACATCCCCACTTTAGCTAGAGGAAGACCAGTTACGGTCAAAATGTCATAACCATTTAGAAAACAAGAAGAATTGGGAACTAGATAGTAGTGTGAGGGTATTTTTTGTTCTTTTTGTAAAGATTATCTTCTTAATAAACACAAGTTCCCAAACATAAACGTAAGGTTCCGAAATCAAAATATTCTTCTGATAATAAACAGAATCATCATAACAGTTAAATTCTATGCATATAATAAAAATTCCATTTCAATTTTGGTCTTTTAAATTAGTTTAGTTATGTGGTAACAAAGAACTTGAACTTTAGTTTGGAGAGAAGTGGCAAGTTGGTTGAGAAACTGGAATTACTTTCTCTGTTATCCATATTTCAGATTCTTGTCATAAAGTTATAATGTACTGAGTGGGGCCATTGTGTCACACTCTGAATAAAAGCCAATTAGCAAGTGATGGAGAGAAAATACAAGAGCCAAAACCACTGGTGTGGATCGTGAAATATCTCTGAGACAGTTGTGTTTTCATTCCTTCGGCAATGGTAATGGAGTTCTTTATCTGCATACTGCACACTGCATATGTGTGTGTTTGCATCTACTCATATGCTGCATACTTGACATATCAACCATGTCTCTTGCGATAGGGCTGAATACAGTACTAGAGCTGTGACTAACTGACCTGTGCTGCTTCATGCATCTATGTGCAAATGGCAACCATGTTTAGATAAACAGACATATTTAGCCTCTGACATTTGGTGTCACTTTCAGAGTGTGTTATGTAACACACACACAGCCTTCATATTCCTTGGGTGTCCGTCTGTCAACGGAATATATCACACTGCAAGGCTTCAATCTCCTTCAGATCAATCACAGTGATGATTCCGTGAGAAAGGAGAGATAAAAAGCCGACCGGAGCCTGTCAGGGCAATGAGCGCGGAGGACGTCAATGCCTCACTTAGACAGCTAGTCTTAAGGGGCCGCTTCCCCAGACAGGAGGACAAGACGGAGTTCACCTGCATTTAATACAAAGTTTTGCCTTGGTCTTTGGGAGAAGAGATGCGACAGAGAATAGCGAGCTACACTCCCTGATGTAAATGTCATCTAGATAAAAATCAATTTCACGATTCATTCACGAGGCCAAGATTTACAGATGGACAAAGTTGCCCTGACTTTTCAACTACAGTGTCATCCTCTCCGGGAACGACTGGGTGCAGAGTGTAAGGACTGGACCATTTTTCAAAGGTGCACAACATCATAGGTCCTGGTAACAATCCAAAAGTTTGGATGATTGATTTTTTTTCCTCCTGTGGCATTGTTGCTTCTCATTTTCAACACAGCATGAAAGGCAGTGAAATAAAAACATCTTAGCAGCAAATCGGCATCACCATGGCAACAGTATTGATCAACCCTCCTGGGTCCTCAGAAAAAATCTATCCCTCATGTCAATTTCCCAGCATTAACAGTTCAGCAGCTACTCATGTCCTGAATAGACAGCCATGATATTTAGTGTCTGGCAATAAAATCTACAATCACTATTTAGCTTCCCTGATGATTCATTTATCACAGGGGTGAAACACAAAGTGACCTGATGAGATTCGCAGAGAACAAAGCATGAAGTGGGTGAGGAGGACAGCTCAGACGAGGTCATTGTCCGCAGGCTTCGTGTGCAGGGATTTAACTTCAAAGTCCATTAGCTTGCTTGGTTACGGAGCATATCCAATAATCAAATGCAATTTAAATCAACTAAGGCAAGAAATTGAACACTTTGTACGGGGGCCCATTTGATTTGAGAAAAAAAAAAGAAATCAGCTTTGGTTCTTTAATTATATCTGAACAGGTGCTCTCTCAAGCTTTTGACACTTTTGACGGGAATGATTTCATACTTGATGGATTGCAGTTGAAAACAATCTCAGCCACTTGTAATTGCTACCACAAATTAATCAAATGCTGTAAGACTAATGAGAGTAAATGGGCTGGGAGCTCTCACTTCTGGTATGTATTGATTATACAGTATCATGTGGCTTCACATTTAATTGATCATCGTCATTATAAATCCTATCATAACCACTGGTACCAGAGGAAAAAATAAGTGTGCTGAAGTTCAGATGGTTCAGGGGAAGGCTCAATTTATTTTCCCTCGGGTGCGCAGACTTGGCTGTGGTTATTAAATCCACTTTTCTGGCATCACTTTGGGGACATGAGAAGAAACACAGAGTGACGAACGGCGCTGCATGACAACTGCTATCAATCCACAGATTCCTCAAGCTTAAATACAACGCCTGAGCTCCGGTGCAACATCACACATGGACGACACCTACACTCCCACAGTTTGACACTTAGAGACATGCTGGTACACCAGTTGTGAGGAGGAAATAGGAGAGGGAATTATGATATCATCTTACTTCCCTCAAACCCTCTAAATATCACAAATGCACTCCGCAACAAAATAACAAGTGTAGTGAGGACGCTTCAAAGCATAACTGGAGGGTTTTACTAACTTGGAATCACAAAAAAAAAATTTTTTATCTCAGCCTGAGACTGAGTAGGAATGAATAGGAACGACAGCCAGGCTGATGCTTGCGGTGAGGGCCAGCGGTCTAACCGTCCGGCCAGTGGTGCCACAAAACTCCAGAAGATGGCTGTTGTGGAAAAAAAAGACAAGAGTGCTGCATGTGTAAGTGTGTGTGAGAAAAGAAAATGCAAGCTATTTTGATGGCCTTACAGTTGCAGTTAAACAGCTACTTACAGCCAGGCCCATGATTTGTCTAATCGAACTGAGACAAAACACAACATGACAAGGCAGGGAGTCTTGTCTGCATCCACAAATCACTACCACCAACACCGCAGCTCAGGTGATCCTCCTCGGCTTTATCACCGCTCGCCTCACATCGGAAAAACCGTATAGAGGCCTGAACATTTGCACAGGCATCCACATGGTGGTTCAAGCACTAGATATTTTGCTATGGAGATGAATTTTAAATAATTAATCTGCTGTATTGGTGCCCCTGCTGCGTTTCCCGTTCCACTGCAGCACCAGCACTGGGCCAACTCTTATCAGTTGACTCTCAGCCAACAGGAATAGAGATAGGTTCCCATAAACCCCAGCTCACTCATTTCAGAATTAGTGGTGTAAATTCATTTCTTTTACTTGCAGCCATCGAGCTCAATTAGGGTGCGGGGAGTTTGAAACAAGCTCATATTGTTGAGGGGGCCCCCCTGTAGATAAAAGCAGGCCAACTCAACCATAAATTAAGGCTTTTAGGTTCAAAACAATTCATAAGAACGCCCGCAGTGTTTCTGTACAAGAGGCTCATATAATCATGTGCAATCACATGAAGCAGGCCTGTTATTCTCAGGAGGGGGTTGTTGAGTTTGGGTGTGATTGTGTCAGGCTGTCAGTGCCCACTCATCCAGACTCCGGAGCGAGACTGGAACAGACGGGAGCTGTTCTTTCAGCACCACCGGAGACAAGCAACAGCACACTCATCTGTCTCATTCGCACAGTGTGGTGGAGGGGAAAACCAGCCAAACTCACTTCGTCCACATTTTAAGATGGAGAGAAGTCTAAATGAGAATTGGTCATATCGTTCATGAAATTAAAAATTGAGAAAAGGCAAAAAATAAATAAATGTATATTACCACCTCGAAATGGCAGATTTCTGTTAGTAACAAAAATCCTTTAACCCATGAGATAGCTCTTTTAATTTACGTTGGCATCCCCCTTCATCTGCTTCCCGTTACTGGGTGGGTATCAGCGAGGAGGCGCATCACTTTCACTCTTCCCTAAAGAGCTGATTATTACAACAACCAAAAAAAAAAAAAAGGAGAAGAAGCTTGTACACACTGCAGCTATAGCCTCCCGGTGACACGAATATTTTCGCTATTCCCACAAAACTATCGCACACGCTCAAAGACTTGCCTGAAAGAGGCGTAGGATGTTGGCGACCATGATCGATACTGAACTCGCCGAGGCTCCGATGACTCCCACCACTTTTTCAGGCTTGACAAACACCGGTGGCTCCCCATTAGTGCACCTCACGTCGGAGGTGTCCTTCGTGATCAGCGCTTGGACGAAAGTTAAAGATTGCTCCAGCGCGTAGGTATCCCTCGAACAAGTGTCCAGCACCCGGGCGCCCAAGGTGATGTTGGGTAAGAGTTGCTCGTCCTGGTTGATCTGGTCCAAAGCGTACATCATGGCCTCAAGCCGCTGGATGCCGTTCTCCTTCTTGAGGTCCCCGCACGGCGTGCCGTCGGCCCCTCTGGCGTGCACCGGGAAGAGTCCACCGAGGGTCAGGTGCCCCTCAGTCCGTATTGAATGGGGGGCATAAGTCTCCTGAGGCAGCGCGAAATCGACCACAGTCCACAGAAGCCACAACGCTCTCATAGAGCTCAGCCATAGAGAGCTCAGCCTCGCGCACACCCCGGGACGAGCCATGGTGATCAACTTTTAGGAAGGATGGGGTCTGCAATCCGCCGACGATGGAACCAGAGAGGCAGGGAAGTTCGTCAATACGGACCCATTCTTGTCACCAGGGAGGAGATTCAACAAGCTGGGCTGAAGAAACAAGACGTTGTAGATGGCTCGGGCAAACTGCGCCCATCGCTTTGCTGCCAGGAGTGAGCGCTGCAGCTTGTTGAATAGTGAAACCCCTGACGGCAATTCAGTCCCCTCGGAGAAGCAAGGCTACATCCATTAGTCCGAAAAATGCCGGTAAAAGAACACACAGACCCGCCGCAGATGAAGTGGCCCGATTTTCTCCGTTTATGCTGAATCCAAAAGCGCGAAATGGAAACACGGCGGAGCCGAAGCGGCGATCCTAGCGCAGAGGAGCATATAAGGAATTTCAGGAAATTATCTCTCAAAGCCCAGACTTAAACGTTAGGACCGGCAGAAGTCGGAGACATTCTTCTGGCTCAGACCAACTCCACGGGAGCGCAAGGACGGCTCGGTCGGTGTTTCGTCTCCCAGGGGCGCATATCATCTCCTCAGCCTCCCAGAGAAAAATAGAAAGAAAGAAAGAAAGAAAGAAAGAAAGACAGAAAGAATGGAAGGAAGGAAGGAGGAAGAAAATCGTCTAGTTTGAGCTCTAACGTGCGTTCACTGAGCAGAGGACCAAGAAAATCCGGCTAATTAAAGCCAGCCGGCTCTTTCTGTCTCCGCAACCGGTCGCATTTATACAAAATGAATGAGTCACAGCGAGGGATTCACTGTGTGCGCCGAGTTTTCAGCCCCCTTTCCTTGCGAGACGTCATTCAGCTGGCTGGGGAAGAAAAAAAAAAAAAAAAAAAAAGCATCACTTCATGGCAGGATTTTCAGGAAGTTGGTGCACAGTGTCCTCAAACATCAGTTCAACGAGAAGGCAAACAAGACGAACAAATGCACTTGCTGACTTGAATAGTAAGACATACTGAGTGCCTCCCAGTGCGCTGCACCTCAGCATTCATAATCTCTTTCTCTCGCTACTTCCCCTCCCTCCTTTTGAGCCCCCCCCCAAACACACACACAAAAAAGTCTGAGTGTTTTTTTTTTTGTCGCCCCCCTTTTCTTTTGATGCTGAGGGTGGCAGGCATGAAACGGAGATCTGTGGCATTATGAAAGCAGAGCTGCTGGTGTAAAGGGCTTCACCCGCAGACTCAAAAGTGCCTTACCTGAAATAGTTTTGGATTCATTACTGATGCACCTTTAAAACAGAAGGGGGGGGGGGGGCACGTTTGGAGGGGTCCAGACTGGTCTCCCAGGCAACGCTTCCTTCAGAAGCCACTCCTGATTCATCATGTGCACCCCTCACACACACCCACACACACACGCACACACACACGCACACACACAATACACACAGACACAGGCACACAAACTGGCACAAGGACAAGCGAGAATTACTCACACCTTTAGGAGCAAGGAGCCCTCACATCTTCTTAACAGAACATTATTATCACCAAACTATTTAACTGCACAGATGGTTCTTTTACAAACAAGCTGATTATGATAATTTGCTTTCCTGGGTAAACATTAGCCGGGGACTCACTTAGCAATTTGTGGCATTGCTTGGGAAAAAAAAAAAAAAAGGGTGAGTTTCTGTGTGTAGTTCAAAGTAAATCTCATATTAAAAAACAATCATTTGTAGGCTCTACTGAGTGCTGCATTCATCTGGTGGGTTACAATGTGAGAAAAGATGCCCATTCGGCACTTTGTAGATACACGATTCACATATGAGCCTCCATTTTCAAGTGACTTTAGAAATTGACCACTTCTAGACCAGCCGCCACACATCCAACGCTAGGATCCACAGGGCTGTTGAAAAATTATGGCAGCCCTCTGGGAAACAGTTACACAGGAAAGAGTAAATGGATTATAGGATAGGTCAGTTTAGTAGCTTGATCACTGACTAATAAACAGCCTCTGAGAGTTGCTTTATCGAGAAAATGATTATGAGGCATAGAATCCCATTTTATGAAGATGTTCGTTCCATTCCTGTCTGTTCAATTAAAAGATTAGACGGCGCAATGTAGCTTTTATGAAACATGTCCTATTGACATTAAAGGCTTGGATGGACAAAATTTCCAATTAATTAAGTTGAACAGAGATTAATTTAGCCCTAATCCTTCCATGTAGTGTGTTTATGTCCATTAGCCGAACTGATGGCATGAATATCTTTCAATAGGCAAATCGTGCATGTCCAACTCCAAGGATGATTATGTGGTTCTGGGGGCAAATATTGTACACTGGGGCCAAAATTCACGAGATGCACCCACAATACATATTAAAAAAAATGCGTGGGAACTGCTGGGAAGAGACTGAGGAGAGAAATGAGAGATGAGAAAGGAGAGAGAGGCAGATGGCCTCCTCAACCATGAGCACAGTGAGACTCGGAAAAATTCAGCAATAGCCCTTACAAATGACACCCTGAGAGACTGGTGTGGCAACGCACAACACTAATTCCACTGCCGGACTCTGCAGTGAGAGCCTGACTCCCACTTACACTGTCAACGGAAAGGTTACTTTTGAAAAATGGGGCCCTCACCGTGATTTAATTCACTGACTAACCCCAGGAAGAGGGGCCTTTCCCCGGGGGAGGTTGTGTGATTTAGACTGAGATTACACTTCGGTTTGGATCTTTTCTCTTTCTCCTTCCTCACTTTCACACAAACACAGTGCATACGCGCGCACACACACATACACACACACACACACACTCAGGTAAATTCCATTTCAATTTCATCATGGGATGAAGTAAGAAGTAACAAGCAAGGAGGAGTGAGAATGTATCCTGGAAGAGGTTTATGCTCAATACATAACTGACCAAACAAACAAATACAGCCATGGTTTCCATATGCTCGGGGTGCACTAAATTTCAAAGCATCCCTCTAGATAAATTACGGGCTCCTATGAGAAACCAGAGCTTTTGTTTTCAGATGTTCAATAACATGTTTGCTCGATGCAGTCTTCTTCAAGTCAATTACAATGCTGGCGCTGTGTGCCCCTTAAAAGAACGACAAATCAAAAGGACAATAAAAAGTCAACCTTCAGGACAAGAGGCAATAAGGTTTCCTTTTGGGCTGACAATAGGCACAATGGGGTCTGTCTGTCCAATTAATTAACCTGGAAACCTGTTTAATTCCCAGACTCAAATGAAAGGGCTGTCTCATCCACAGGAAAGAAATAACTCTAGAGGAGGAGGTAATTGCATGTCGTAGTGATTTGTTCGAAAGCACATAGGCCACCAGGCCGTTTGGAGTCATGCATAATATTTGAGGGGTGAGGTGTTAATGTTGGATCAATGTAGAGACAATGTTAGGTTAGCAACATGAAGGTCACTGAGCTGCTAGGCCCCCGTGTCTCGCTTTGTACCATCTGCTTTGGAATAAGAAAATAAGGCTATCTATGCTTTTCTTTAGCATTGTAAGCAGAATCAGTGCCTGTGAGGAGAAAAAAAAATGTATTGTAATTCTACAGGCATGCAGTAAGAGAAGACAAATTCTTACCTCTTCTGCTGTTTATGCCAAAGACAAAGCAGGTGCACCGCAGCTAGGACGATAGACTCTCCATGCTCTCAATTATAACTGTAATCCATCTGTCATACCTGCTACCTTCTAATTATGTCTCTGTAAAGCTGCTGCCGTGAGCTCAGTACCCATTCACACTCCAAAATGTGAAACATAGACAGATAATGTTCAAGTGACCACTGGAATACATAACGGCAGTGGGTAGCTTGGTAACAAGGGGTTTTTATCCACAGACTATCTTTGAAACTCATGGTTTATATGAAGGCGGATCTGCTTAGATGGTTATACAGAGATGTGACCTTTGAGACAAGCAAAACGTTTAAGTAGGAAAAAGGAGAGCCACAAGAATATTAACCCATGACCGCTGCTGTTTGCCTTTCTTACGGATGTGACAACTACCTTCTCCTGATTGGGGGCCAGCCTGGTACCAATTATGATCAGAGGGATTATATGTGGCATTGATGGACACAAAGGCACTGGCCTCCCAACCACACAGTCCCTCGAATCTTCCATGGTCCCTATTAGTGGGTGACTGGGCCTTTGTTTTGATGGCTAACCACATGGTCCACTGGCTTTACGTGATAAGTTGGTGCAGCTGTGTTAGTTAGCCAGGAGGACTTAAGCCACAAATTTGATTGTAATAGCTACTGCCTCTCGCCTTGTGTCTGTTAATTAGCTGACATTCTAAGCAGCTCTGGACCTCTGTGATTTATTCTATCGTAAGTGTCTTTATGGTACACTGTGAATGATGGGATTTTATCCACAGTCTTTGCAAATGACTCATAACAATCCCTCTCCGTGTGTGTGTATGTTTATGTGTGGGTGGGGGTGATGTGACATGCCTGTGTGAAGATGGAGAGAAGGGTGCAGATGACCAGTCTACCTTTCATAATTGTTTATCCGTCAAAAGAAAAAAGTATTTTCCCTAATAAACAAATTATATTTCCATTGCAAATAATTGTTTTGTTGGTAACATTTTATAATCGGATACAATAGTAGTTACCGGGAAACGAGTGAGCAACAAATCCGCTACTAAATGATGATTTAAAAATCAATAACAAGTAGTCCCTGAATAATTCCGGGACTACATGTAAGATAATGATAAATTACTTTTGGGTAAACTTCAAGATTCTATGTTGAAGGAATAGTTTGACATTTTGGGAAAATGATTATTCCTTTTCTTACAGATAGTTAGATGAGAAGATCAATAATACTCTCATGTTTGCACACTACATACTGTACGAAACTACAACCAGGAGCCGGTTAGCTTAGCTTAGCATAAAGACTGGAAACTGGGGGAAACAGCTAGCCTTGGTTTGTTAAATATCCGACTACCAGCACCTCCAAAAAGCTGATTAATTAACACGTTATACCTAGTCCATACAAAAACAAAAGTGTAAAAATGACTTTTTGTGGTTTTATGGGGGGTTATGTGCCTGACTATTTTTTGGCTGGGTGCAGTAAAACTTCCTTGAAGCCAGCAGAGACTCCAGAATGCTTTGGTTATTGGTGTCAATCTTCTCATCAAACTCTTGGAAAGAAAGCAAGTAAGCAAAGTTACCAAAATGTTGAAATATTCCTTTAAAAGTGAAAAAAATTTCCAGTCGCAAATTGTTGTCAATTGGTATGCATGGTCTGTGGTATCCTCGCTGACAGGGACATAAAAAGCTTTAATTTAGTTTTCAGTGTTAAGCATTGACATTTAACATTGATCTTCTCATCTAACTTTCAGAGAGAAAGCAAATAAGTACATTTCCCAAAATCTTGAACTATTCCTTTGATGAAATTGTAAGTAATGATTACCTCCTTGATATCTGTAAATCAACGGCTTTCCTAATGAATGAAGTACGTAATGTTAAATATCATCATTTTGACTGGGAATTCCTAGTTAATTCTTTTACAACAAGCCAGAGACAGAATACTGGAAAGATAAAACCTGCACTATAATAAACATCATGACATTTTCTCAATACAATGTGTGCAGGTGAACTGCTTAGATCTATCATTACCATTTTTATTCATAAAATGGCTTGTTCTTGTTTTGAATTGATTTCTGCCTCCTAGGTAAAGATTGCCCAGCAATAAAGGCATTTTGGAAAAGTACAGACTGTGGTTCCAGATATACTGTAGCTCTTTACTTGTGATGTGATATAAAGAAGAGCTACACTTCCAATCTCAACACCTACGAGCCTTGTCTCTCCTCCTCCGTCAGATGAGACTTTTCTGAACTCGAAAATAGGGGAGCCAGTGCCAAATGTCCGCAAGCTTAAATGGACCAATATGGGCAGATTAAAGCAATCTTCATGTTAATGAAGACACTAACAC
>NC_053417.1:18017705-18090205 GCF_016859285.1 Xiphias gladius | reverse complement strand
ATGATTAAGGTATTACTATTCTGCAAACTTAGGATAAACTATTTTAAATACGCTATATATGACTGCAAACACTCACTCTTTATATCATTGTCTCTTGCTCTCTTCACTTGAAGATTTGGCATACCTTCTGCAGAACCAGCTGCAGAAAACCACTAGGTTAAAGTTGCTCTGTGGTGGTTTGTGTGTGCATGCAAATGTTTATAATGGTTTACTGCATCTGTCAAAATAAGAAGTGCAAGAGAAAGTGTAAAAAATCAAAGCCTCAGGGACCATGTCAGCACATGTAAGTCAAACTGTTGTTTGCGTGCATGTGTGGTGTCTGCGTGCACTTGAATGTGCATGTGTATCATGGCCTATTTTAGTAAACAAGCACAATAGTGTAGGGCTGAACTCATTGTTGACTGAATGAATGGATGCTGAAGGCCAAAATGGTGCAAAAGGCATGTGGAGACTGAAGACTAGATAAGCCCAGATGAGAGGAGTGATGGACTGTAGCACAAACAAGTGCAGCATTTATCCCTATTTTCTTATATGATTTATCAGACATACTTATTTGAGTCTTCATTTTTTTGCATACAAACAAAAGAAACAAAGCAAAGAATCAATCAAATAAAAAGTCCTAAGCAGTGCTGCAACTGGTGAGATATGGCTGATGTCCCAGAGGACTTTGATTCCCAGGTGGTCTGCAGTCCAGCTGTGCCTACATCAGTAGTCAGCTATAGGTGCAAGCTTTCTGCTCAAGCTGACTGTGATGTTGGTGTAGAGAGGCCTCCTGGATACTTCGGGGGAGTAGTTTAGGTTGTTAAGACCATCCACTTTCTGTCTCTCCTTTGAGTGGCGTAGTAGACTATACCTGCAGGAAAGAACAACCAATCAATGAATCGAGAAGAGAAGAGACGAGAAGAGAGAGCTTTACACCCAGTCCAATATAAAGCAAGTTTAACATTCAAGTTAGATAAGTTAAATTGAGTGGAACCTTAGCTTTAATAAACAATGAGATAATATGAAGAGGAACAGGTTTCATCTACTACACAGTGTTAAAGGATGGTAAAAGTGGTGAGAGCATCATTGTCTGTGGTTTAGACAGAAAGTGAAAGTTGCATATATATTCCCATGGGGGCGATTAACGAGCAGATCACCCCCACTACACTGGATTAATCATGACCATTGTAGAGAAGATTTACCAAAGCAAATCAATTTTGGACAAACGATTTGTATTTTATTACCTAGTATCTCCTCCTCGAAATAAAGAAACATTAATTCTTTGGGCTGTTTTAAGTAACTTGAAATTTGAGCAGAGGGCGCATGATTGGAATTCAGCCCTGAAGCATACAAGCATCTCACATGCAAAGTCTTGGAAAGAGTTGAAATCCTCTCAAAGTCACTGCTGTGGATTTTCATGTGACTGGCTTACATCACATGAGCCTGAGCCTTATTCCAATTATCAGCTTCCACTTTTAACCAAAGGGTGTGTGTGTGTGTTTGTGTATGAATGAGCTGTGCATGCATAGACACTAACCTTCCCAGGAACTGGACTTCCCCACGATGATGATGTGGAATTGACATGTAGCGTCCCTGCTCTCCATGTGGTCGACTTACTGTGAAATTAGCAAACTGCACCCTACACAAACATATTTAATGCTCATTAAGCCATAATGTACAAAGTCAGGGGGAGCAGGCATTCCAATAATGACTTTCATTCCATATTTTCACAGAAAGCATTATAATTATCACTCTGATAACCACGTTATCAGACTACACATTCTCACTAACATGATTTAGATATAAAAAAACTATAGAAAAGAGTTTCACAGTAACCGCACACAAAAAGGGATCATTACATAAAGACACATACACAAATCAATCAGTAAGAAAAAAAAAAACACACAAAAACTAATACAAAAGCTCCCCTCACCTGTTCCAGAGGTCATCGTCCTCTCCTCCCCAGCCCCAGAACGCATTAGGAAATCCATTTATCTTCTTGAACTGCTTAACCGTCAGGCCACTGACACCACCGAAGAACTCATTATAGGGAAGCCTTCGAGGGACAATTACACATATTAAATTCATATTAAGTAAGGAATACATTTACTGTACATACCCATTGAGAAAGAATCCAAGTCTCACATGTAGGAGTACTTGTCGAGCTTGACCGCAAAGTGTCGGGGCATGTCTGTGCAGCCATAATAGTTCCTGTCATTCTCCATGAGGTGGTCCACATCGTGGAAGATCAGACAATCCCAATCCAGGTCCTTTATAGCCTCCTTGTACCCCACGTTGAACAACATGGCTCGGTTAAATGGCTCTGTGCCCCCCTAAAGAAAAAAAAAAAAGATATTTTCATATTATGACAATCCCTGTTTCTGTAGTTTGTTTTGCTCAATCATGTCAAACCACTATCTACTGCGAAGCACTGGTATTATTACCACCTGAGAAGGAGACTTAGTTCCTACAAGTGAATCTGTTCATTCCTGCAAATGACTGTAAATACATGTGTGCATACCTGCTCTATCACATAAAAGGCAAACTGGACTCTCTGTTTCTGCAGCACAGGCACCAGGTGTCTGAGGAGGATTGGTAAGTGTTCATGTCGGTTCCTGAACGGGACTAGGATTGCCACCTGGAGACACAAAATGGAGTAGGATACAATATACAGATATATCAAAAGGACATGCATGTGCAAACAAATGGAGATGTATATGTTGTATATAAATGTTTGTGGACACTCCAGAGGGATAGAGCAGTCTGATCTGTGCAGCTCAGTAAACTGTACTATTTCTACAAAGAGTTCCCGAGCGTCATGATCCCTAAGCAGTGTGTATGAAGACTCGTGACAATAGAGTTCTTGAAGGCAGGTTCTTGAAATCTTATTTCCACAAGATCTTACATGCATCAATCACAGAAACACAGAGGTGCTAAATATCTGTGAAAGGTATTTATTTTTCCTATTAGGGTGGTAGCTATGACAGACCATTTTTTTTAAGTTTCTTTTGAAGCTCAATAAAAAGCAAACTGTCACAGCAAGAAACAAAAAGTGAGGGGAATCGAAAACAATGAGTTGACTGTTGTGGTAGATGAGGGAGATTGCTGGCTAATGAGAGAGAGAGATAGAGAGTTGGTTGTGAGAACATGCACACCCCCCTTGGGAAAAATGAATGCGAGAGACAGACAGACAGATGTCAGGCAAGACTGCGCTGTTGGACAAAAAAAAGGGAGCGATAAATTAAAGGGAACATAGTAAAGGCGGCTGATTCAAGAATGAAACAGTACTGCAGTGTACATAGAAAGGGTTGAATTCATGTTTTTCCTGCTTCTTGTGCTTTGTAATTTATTATATATCACTGTATGTGTACATTTTTAAATGTGAACTTCAGACAGAACAACCTTATCATCCAGATTTGTAGAGTTAGTAAAGTGAGTGGCGTGTGGCACAAAACCATGTAAATGACATACTGTAAATGGGACTAGGGACATGCGTCAGACATGCAGTCGCTGTATGGGCACTTCATTACTGGACACTCAAAAACAAACACTATATCCTCTCATATACTGTGCAATGTATTTATCAGATTCAATGGGATTCGCTAAAGTTTGAGCATATCAGCTGTAACACACTAGTTTGTGGAGCTCAAAGCAATAATCAGGCATCATTTCAATTAATCTGAAGTCTTTCATAGAAATATCTAATTCCAAAAAGAACGACATTTTATTGGGAAAAAGACACTCAGTTGCCAGTTTATTAGGCACACCGAGCTAAAACTAATTTCTAATGCACCGGTCCTACCTTCCTTACACTCCCTTCATGAAGGTTATAATGTTCACTTTTTATTGAAAAACTGTTTTAGAGCCGTGTTTATCAAACTTTATGATCATTTTGTATGAGGATGTAGTTTGTGGTGCTGTTAACTGCATTGTATCATACAGAGAGGTATTTCTGTTATTCAGCCTACCATCACTGATATGAATAAGGTCGACAAAAATATGGATACAACTGTCAGTGTGACACAATACAATTCAGCAAATGCAGCATCAAAAATGACTATAAAAATGAAACAATACCACTCTAAAATGTTTCAAGATTACAACCTTCATGAAGGGAGGATTTATTGAAGGACATTTGGATTAGACTGCATTAGTTTTCGTTAGGTGTACCTAATGAACTGGTCAGTGAGTGCATATTGCTGTAATTTTTTGCAAATGTTATTTTTGGCACTTCAAGCACCACAAACCAAATGCCACTCTTAGCATTGTATTGGGTTTAAATAACAGCTCTTGCTAAACTGCAGGTAGGAGGTGACATACGAATGGGTGACGAGTTATGGGAAAAACCTATATAAAGTGTGGGACACAAGCTGCCAGAACAGATTCAGAGCTCCTTACATACATTTTAGAAGTCTCAGTCATATATAACATATTGCTCCAAAATCTCCCATAGGTATCTTAATTGGGTTGAGATCTAGATCATTTACATACTAAAAACATACAGCAACCCCTTTTGCCCTGCATGGAAGCATCTGCATTTGTTATAATTTTCCACTCATCCGTCTGTATATTCAAAAGTGCTTTTCAGTGAACAGTCCTTCTAACAGTGTCACTTCCACACTTACCTTCCAGCGAGGTAAACAGTCTTTGGGCTTCCAGTAGCCTCCTGGGGCTATGCTAGGCTCTACCTCCAGCAAGGATCTCTCCACCTCCTCCAGGGATACCTCAGTCATATTCATCTCCAACTTGCCCTCTGTGTGTGTAGGGGGGTTTAGGGTGGTGGGTGGGGGTGGATTGGGGGTGGGGCAATAGTAGACATTTATTAGTAAAGAGAAAAAGGAGGGAAAATGATCAAAGTACAAAGATAAAGAAAATGTTAATGAAAACGGAAAGAGTTATGGCGGGGAAAAAGACAGACACTCATCAATGCCTGTAACAGTTGTGCAATCTGGGTCATAAATTTCTTTGTAAAGCTATTTTGTGCCATTACAACATACTTTCATTCATCAACACTCACATCCGAAATAAAAAAGAAGCTCTCAGCCATTTAACTACTCATTATGAGAACAAATATGTACAGAGGCACAATTAAAATTCACTTAATGGAACATTTTACAGGGCCAAGAAAACCAGAAGAACTGTTTAAAGTGATTAAAGGTCAGCCAAGGAGATTGAGAGACACTTTCTTTTCTGGTGCCTAAATATATTACAGAATCAATGCAAAACATCACAAATAAACTTTAAATCAAAACTATAACAGTGTACTTACTCATGGAAGGAAACCTCTCAGGGCAAACCTGTGAGGGGAGGTAAGTGAAGCCCTCAGGGAGGTACGTGGTGGGAGGGTCATCGCTCTCGCTCAAATTGAAGTCATAGGAATAATCTGGAATCACACAAATATACAGGAATCAACATCACCATCAAGGGCTATATACATACATGTACATATGTATACACATACACATACATGTACATATGTATACACATACATATATATAAATACACACACACACACACACACACACACACACACACACACACACACACACACACACACACACACACACACACACACACACACACACACACACAGGTACAGTAAGCAATCCTAAAACACCTTGGTGTATCAATCTGTATGTTTTTACCTGTGCCATTGATACTGTAAGCCCCTCTCACCACCTGCTCAAGAACCTGAGCACCGATGTTCCTCACATTCTCTCTGATCTGGATCCCTCTGGCTTGGACCATGAACACATACTCATTTACTGTGGACAGAGGGAAGAAAGAAAGAGAAATAAGTCATTTTATTCTTGTTCCCACTGTAACAGTCACAAGTGTTTCTCAGCTGACTGAAACAGCTCAACACAATACAACAAGTTAAGCCTAATAACCCATGGCAGTGCATAAATGCCAACTGGGGTTTCTCCGTATCCTCACAGTTCTTTAAATCATGACCAGCATCTTCCTGCTTCCATTCCTCCACCTTTTTGAGAAACCATATAGAACATGCCCATGTTCAAGGAAGTCAAACTTGGAGTAACTCTGGTGTAAGCCCACTTTTCCACCTGATATGGCCCAAACTGATTATCTGCCTCGGTGACCTGATGTGGGGGATTTCCCGACCAAATATCAAGGGTCTTTCATTGCAAAGAAGCCAAATACTTGAATGGTAATCTATGATGATGGGGGAGGTGGGAGGAGAAAGACACAGCAAGTTATTTAAGAAGGAGAAAGAGACTGAGATAATAAGTTAGTATTGATTGGTTGGCTCCTTCCTTCTGTGAAAGATAACTGCAATGTTTAGCCTCATTGTTCTGTAACATTTTAATTCATTATCTAATTTGCTGTTAGTCGTCGGATTGTAATTTTTTGTTGCATTTGTTTGGTACAGACAAAATGACATGGGCACAAATAGGCTGAGAATGACAAAGATTCACATAGAGCAGAAGCACCAGAAAATTTCAGCCTGCATTTCAGTGTCTGAAAAACACCACAGTGACCTCAATGACCGTCATACTTAAGAGTGTGCAATGTTGTACGTTTTAAACAATGTCCAGCAACAACAACCTTCAGTCAAGCACAACCCCTGACAACATCCTCACATCATGTTATAAATCTCTTATTACAACTTTTCAGTGGCTTTACCTGACAGTTACTGCTCAGAACTGCTCAAAAGAAGCTTGGTACCTGTTCCACTCAGTGTGGGCTGACCTAAATAAGACTACAATGACTATGTCAACCTGCCAAACAGGAACTATGCAGTGGGAAAAAGCGGGGGCGATTTGGTCTAACTGTAAGTCACTCAAATTCCCAAATACATCACAGACACTCATCTGTGCAATTGTATGTACTGTAGTTATGCACAGTAAATGACTTTGTTTTGCTCACTTACTGGAAAGGTGACTCACACAAGTTCCTGATGCCAGAAAACAACACAGTAAAAGACCATTTGGAATAACTTCTAGGGTCATAAACTACTACTCCTGTTTCTTTATTTGAAGAAGCATGCCAGGACAATGCAGCCAAATTATGGATCACTGCCTCAGTGAATCGGTATCCAACTGCACAATCTCTGGCCATTAATCCAATCAACGTTTATCTTAAAGCATTGCCAATATGATCCACACCCTTCTGCAAATGCGAGTAGATGTGAATGTGTACGTGTTGCTGTTTACGTGCGTATTACTGCTGAGCTAGAAATCTACAGGATGTGATTTGTCATTAGTAATTGTATTACAGTGTCCATCACATTCATCTTGTTTTATACAAACTGCCTGGCTTGCAGGACTAGAGACTAGTCGCTAAGTGATAACTGAAATCAATGTTCTTATTTTACCTCTCCAACACATAAATATTACAGTGCAGCTGGAGCAAACCTGCAAAAGATAATAATAATAATAAAAAAGGAAAACAAGAACACAGGGTAGATCCTGTTCACACACACACACACACACACACACACACACACACACACACACACACACACACACACACACACACACACACACACACACACACACACACACACACACACAAGGTCACTGATGCTTCTCTGAGGCGCCATATGATGGGAAAATGCTAAGAGGCTTCTGGAGGGTGATCCAGTCCTCCAGGCACCAATATATTTTGGCACATTGGTATCTCCCTCTCATGCCTGCCAAACTTATGGAGATATGACCTATGCATATCCCTACCAGGAAAAATCCAGGGTACATATGCACTGTAGCACTCTATAGACTGGAGTAACGGTTGGTGCTGAGGTATTCCAGGCTACAAACTGTGACAAATGCAATTAGACACGAGAGAAGTGGAGTTTAGAGGAAAGCTAACGTAGCAGACTACAACACAAGGCCATTAGTGGTGGACATACTGCATAAGCAAGGGGGCACACACACACACACACACACACACACACACACACACACACACACACACACACACACACACACACACACACACACAGAGAGAGAGAGAGCATTCTGATCTGTCACTAGCAAGGGGACATTGCATTCATACATAACTACACGATACACATGCAGACCAGAAGGCGCAATTCCATCAGAAAAACCCCCACTGTAACCCATGAAGCATGACAAGGGAGCTTGAATGACCTTGTCCTCTATAACTCTCAAAGAACATGCTGTCCGCATGCCAAGCCCAGCCCACCTCTCCCTTTTTTCTCTCTCTCCTGACATCCCTCCATCTTTCCACTTATCTGTCCTTCCATCTATCTCCCATCTTCATCTCCCTGTGCTGCTGTTTCTGTGAAATGTGGTTTGTATCACTTTCTGCCAAGTCCATTTGTTCTTATCGTTTAAGTAAATAACTGAATGATGGATTGCATCCATGCTCATGAGGGACAACTCCAGGCACAGATCCTCTAACATACTGTAAAGCCAACAAACAAGGGGTAAAAAAAAAAAAAAAAAAGTAAAACAACCTCCCACTCCCAGAAAGGCAATTAACTCCACATTGATATCTCAGCTGTGGGAGGTGATCGGTTGCATTCTGCTAGCTCCCTGATAATCATCAGTGAATGGTGAATGTGTATCATGTGAGTTTAAAAGCTGAATTAACGATACTATCCGTAATGTAATGTTGTACATTGGCCATACACTATTCGATAGCCCATTGCAATACCTTATTGGAAAGTAAACAGGGGATTACTCAAAATGTTACCACTACATCCCTCACAATTAACTGAAACAACTACTGTAATTTGAGTGTATTGCTCTATTGAGGGTGTTTAGGACTGGCATGAGATGGTGAGGAAGATTAGTAGATTTCTGATTGGATGTAGGCTGACTTTTTTTAAAAAACATATAAAATATGTGTGTTCTTTTTGAAGGATTTTGGATCTCAACTGAAGGGACAAGCGTGTTATAACCTTATGTGACCCTCTGTAAGGGATGCCGAGAAACCCTAAGGCCATTGATCGATACTCAGCCTACTGGTCAATACACAAAGACTCACACACTGTGGGCAAAGCCATGTGTTACAATATAGAAAATTTTGATATTTCTTTCTCCTTAACCACTTCATAAATTTTAGAATTAAAAAACTGCTATTGTCTGATATTTTAATCTCATCTGCGTAAATGAAAACCTTCATGAGCCAATGAACACACCACAATCTTCTCTGTAATCTGTTTTTGTTTTAACCCTGCCTTTGATCTACCATTATGCAAATAAACCACTGAAAGTGTTTTTTTTTTTTCTGCACAAATATGGAATCAATTATGAGAGAAGGTGAAGTGCTATGCAAGTTAGTTTGAGACTCAGATAACTAAAGTCTCTTCGTGTTTGTTTGCCAACACCAGTCAATCAAAACCACTCTTGTTATAGCACACACACACAGACACACACACCTACAGTACATCTTCAAAACCAACTTATCTTTCCTCTCACCCTCTGGTTGACTCATTTTAATTAAAGATACCAGATTTTGTGGGTTAATATAGCGCATTTCAGAGTCAAACACTGATCCCTAAAGACTGGCTGAATTTATTTGAGTATTTTACAGAATAGCTAAACCAGTCCTTAGGGGATTATTTTGTTAAAATACCGAGAAAAATCCCAGGGAAAATCGTCCCACTCTATTGAAAGTCTTAGTTAATTAGTATTTAAACAAATAGAGCAGCGTTTTGTGTAAATCGACACTACTGTTAATAGATTCCCCCTCACAGACACACAAACACACATGCACATGCTGTTATTTTGCAGTGTGCAATAACATCAGGTGCAGTACAACCTGCAGGATACTGTGGGGTTTTTAATTGTATTACCTACTGCTCTTTTAACTAACTGACTGCTCTTTTTTTTTTTTTTAAAAACTCTACTATTTATTGTTTTTATTATAACAAGTAGAAGCTGATTTTGTCTCATCCTGAGAATTTCATTGTGCAGTGACATCTATGTTATTCTGTGTATATGAAAAAAAAACCTTGACCTTCCCATTGCTGTGCAACAGCAAACATAGCAAACATGTACCGAATCAGGAAACGTGCACAGCCCTGTTATTTATAAATATTTGGCTTGCTGATTAGATGCCATTTCCACTATTGTTTTGGTAACACTGGCAAATACATCCTCCTTACATATTTCCAGTTGACAGGAAGAGAAGGAACTACATCAAACAAAGTGCTCAATTTATCTCATCTCGCACTCTCTCATGGAAAAAGATGATGGCTCTCTAAGGTGGAATTTCTCACGTCACTTTTTAATTTATCTGTGTTCAGTCTCACTCACTGCCTCTTGGTCTTTATATATCTTTCGCTCTCCCTTTTCCTCATATGTTGCTAGCTCCTACCCCCCTCTGCCCCTATCCATTCCTGTTGTCATGGGTAACTTAAGCTTATGTAAGCAGCAATTCTGTACATGCAAAGGCATAAACTTGATGTATCATCCTTTGGTTCACAAAAATATACACATTAATGCAAGGGAACAAAGCAAGGAGAGGCGGTTAGAAGAAAAGAAAGGAGGGAGGATGGATCTATTAATGAAGTGTACTAACACTGGCCGAGGGAATTTTAGGGCACAACAGCCACAGGAAGACCATCCGAGGAAATAAAATTGTTCATTTTTTTGTTCTGATTTTTAAGTTACAGAAACAAACCTACATGAACTCAAGCAGTTGCATCTGATAATGAGGACAATATTAATCCAATGCTAGTTGTGGTCACATGACAGTAAGTCATAAGTGGATCATGAGGCTTCATCCAAACCCACAGCTGCACTGCACACACAGGCACACAACCATATACACACACACTCTCACACACACAGAGCCCCTTTCACACCACACCCAACATGCCTAAGAATAAAAAAATGACAAGAAAACCATCACGACTGCATTAACAGCAGTCCTCGGCATGCACTTACGAATTCAAAAACATTTCCTAGAGCTCTTTCTTGATCGGGCTACAGAAGACAAACAGCCTGGCTGGCCGACATGCAAGAGATGGAAAAAGCAAGAATCCATGACAGGAGAAAAAAGGCAAGAAAGGCAAGATTCTCAGAGCAGATGTCTCGTTGATAGGCTGAGTACAACTCATTTACTGCAACAGATATGACGTTAGCACTCATAACAGTCCCTGGAACCTTGTACACTCTCTGAGAGCAACCAAACCACTTCATCTCTGCCTCCCTCCTCTATCTCAGTTTCATTCATGCACTCAACTATCATCTATCTCTGAAATCCTGCACTTCGTTGCCTTAAACTCTGTGCTGGGGTTAAACAACTACCTGTGAGGGAACTGAATGAAAAATTATTTTTGTAAAAACCTTCAAGGAAAACATCAAGATTTAGTAGTACAGTAAATGCTCATGACCCATGTATACTATTTTTTTTTAATTTATCTATGTAATGTAAGCTGCAGCTCATCACTTCACTGCTTTTTGTTGCCTCCACCCACAAGCTAAAGTGATCTCAATACACACAATCCCAAATGTGCACACATTTGCACAAGTAATGAACATTGGCTTCAGAATGTATTCAGACCCTTCACTTTTTGCACACTTTACTGTGTTGTAGATTTAATTTTAAATTGATAAAATTGCCAGTTTTGCAATTTTAAAAAACCTGTTCCAGAGTACATGCGACCTGTGACTAGGGCAATACTTTCTTGCACCTTTCAGCATGACATTGACCCGACGCATATAGTCAAGACAACATTGGAGTGTCGTCGAGCCAAATCTCTGACTGTCCTTGAGTGACCAAGCCAAAACCAAGACTTAAACCCCATAGAACACCTGTGGAGGGACCTGAAGATGGCAGTTTACGGATTCTTCCCATCCAATCTGACGGCACTTGAGAGGATCTGCCAGGAAGAATGGGATAAACTCCCCAAATTCAGGTGTACAAAGCTTGTAGAGACTTACACAAGAAGACTAGAAGCTGTAATTGCTGCCAAAGGGGCTTCTACAAAGTACTGAATTAAAGGTCTGAATACTTTTGTAAATGAAAGATTTAAGTTTTTGGTTTTTAATAAATTTGCAAAAAAAGAAAAAAGAAAAAGTCACTGTACATCCACAACCACACACCCACACACCCACACAGACACACAGACACACACAGACACGCAAAGACAAAAACAGATCCTTTAAACATTTATCCTTAAACATTATGCTCACTAGGTCTGTAGTCTCCTGGTCGACTGGTCAATTGGTTGGTCAATATACTCTCATCTGAACAGATTCTCACTGGTCGGACATTCACTAGTGTTACTTTCATAAGGAGAAAAGTGCCACAGCAATAGCCTTCAAGGATTAATCCATTATTAATCTAATCTAGGGTCACATTCTTCAAGATCTCCACTGTCAAAGGTCAGCATGAGCCTGCAGGGGTAATGGTGAAGGAAGCCTGCTTGTGTGCACAGAAAAAAAATCCTTAGTAATAGGTTAGGTTCACTAAGTCTACAAAGTGATAGTAACCAAATTTCCACACTGTTGTGAAAGAAAAGGTTGAGTAAAATTAAAAAGCTCTTTCTGTACACAGTAAGAAAAATTTCAATGCTTTGCAAAATCATATATATATTTTTGAGATGTTACATTTTAGTTATACTTGGTTTCATACACCAAGCCCTTATTCCACAATTTCGTAAATGGAAAAAAAAAGGAAATGCATTTAAGTATGTAAAAGTTGACACTGTTACACATGACAATTTAATGTAGATTGAGTAAAATAATCAAAAGAGTCAGATTAAGTAATGCTGGCAATGCTGATGTGTAAATATAAAACTGAGCATTGCAGATGCCAGGTGTTTTTCTATGTTTGAGGTCTATGTCTGAATGACCAAAACCACTGCTATATCTGAATATTTGGACCTGGCAAAGTTGCAAGTTCCATGTGAAAAGAGCACATGTGAGAATATTGCCCCACATTACATTTAACCCCCTGCATACAGTCTAAAGATGGAGGTGAAAACATATACTTTTTTAGATCAGCTCTACTGTATAACATTGCAAATTCACTTAACCATCATTTGAAACACAGGAAGGGATGTAAACATGGGGAATTACACCGTTTTAAAAGTGAACTTCCTTCCTCAGGCCAGGGATGAAGTAACAGCTAACTGGCGCCCAATTCTCAACCGCATTACACATAACTCTACTTTAACAATTCATTCTTGGGTACGGGCAGAGCAGCCTCTGCTTAAAAAAAAAGGAAGGGAGCCCCAATTTGCATACTGTTTTCACAACTCTTTACCGTATACTGTTATACTGTCTATAACTCACATTCTTGACAGAAATTTCCATCTTTCTTAACAACTCAGCTTTAAGGCTGTTTTGAGCTGCCCTGGTTAATCAATGACACTAATCCGCTGATTAACTTCCAGACAGAGAGAAAACAGCACTGTTATCTTAGCCGAGAAAATTAAGCGTTGAACTTGTTACTGTAAAGAATGTTGAAATTTTTGACACCTCTAACTACCAAAGATAGAAGACATGGTGGAGCAGATAACATACATTTAGAAGATACGATATAATGAACAACGGTATGCAGTGTAATCGCAAACTACATGGAATGGAAAATGAATTGTAGAGGATTAAAAAAAACCTCCCAAATATCATATCACACTCAGACACAGCCTATACTAACACATGCCAGCAGGGACAGCATGAGGTCCAGTTTGAGTTCATTTTTGGTCTTGCACTAGTCACTCTGCCCCTCCATCTGCTCTGCTGTCCCAAGTGAGTTTGTTTTTGTGTGTGTGTGTGTGTGTGTGTGTGTGTGTGTGTGTGTGTGTGTGTGTGTGTGTGTGTGTGTGTGTGTGTGTGCGCGCGTGCGTGCGCATATCCGCCTGTTTGTGTGCATGTGCGACCCTCCTTTGAGTCACTGTGTCTGCCGAGCCACTACATGGCAGAGAAACACAGGGACCAGACGCTGAGAGGAGAATTACATAAATGACACAGTGGTGCCAGGACCCCTTGTTTTCACTCTGCTGCAAGCAAATACTGGAAAACAGATCTGGGAGAGGGAAAGTGAGAGATGGAGAGTGGGAGATAGACAGATTGTGTATATGTATATGTGTGTGAGCTTGAGAGAGATTCCTTCTGCAGCATGACAACGACCCCAAACATACACTCAGTATCATAAAGAACTATCTTCGGCGAAAAGAAGAACAAGGAGTCCTGCAACAGATGGTTTGGTAGCCCTGATCTTAACATCATGGTGTCAGTCTGGGATTACATGAAGAGACAGAAGAGACAGCCTAGATGCACAGAAGCACTGAGGCAGATAAACAAGATATTTGGAACAACATACCTGCCCAGTACCTTGAAAAACTGTGCTCAGGCACACCTAGAAGAACTGGTGCAGGTTTAAAGGCAGAGGGTGGTCACACCAAATACTGATAATAAAAAAAACTGGTGAGGTGCTATCTGGGTAATAAAAGGGTGTTGTCTGCTACAGTAGATGAAAATGGTATTAACTGCCTCTATTTATTAATGCTTCTGTTGAACTGTTGCAGCTGCTAAATTAAAATTCATCTTTCAAAGTTGCTATAATCAATATTTTACAACATCAGTGTATTACATTCCTTTTTAATTCTACAGAGAATTATCATCTGATCCTACAGCTCCCATCGGCTTTATGGAACTTTAGCTCATTGTTCAGCTGTCTGGCCCACAACTTTACTGTTTTGGTTCATTTTCTCCTGTCCTGGAGTAGGACAGAAACTGCAGGTTACATCACCCTTTAAATCTAAGCAGCTCCTGCCAAATACAACTACACTGCAGGTCATTAAATCAACTCAAGATTCATATCAGTCTCTTCTCGTGTCCTCTCTGCTTCCTGTCCCACCACAGCTTTTCATTCTTTCTGTTGCCTTAAGACTTAATTTGCTCACCCAGCCCATCTTATCCTTTCACAAACTGACTTCACAGCATTGACTGTTCATTACTAAATGAATGTACTCTTGTTTATGTATAATCTTGTGACCCACCCCCTGCACTCACACACGAGGGAGCGGCAGGACACTGCAGGTGCCCAGCCCATTTCCGCCTGCTTCTACATTTGGCAGCTGTTCAGAACATTCTTGCTTTATTGCAGTGGCTGAGTGCACATAGTGTACAGAGGGAATACATAGATGCACATGCACACAAACACACAGTACCTAATACCTACCTAATAACACCCACCACACATTCACACACCATACTGCCCCTGCTTATTTTCCCCTGCTCACTCTATTTTCCTATCCCCGCCCCCAGCAGAAAGATGAGGTCTCCTCACAGCTGGAGGTTACTCCTGTTGACTGAACAAATGGGGCAGAGCAGGGAGTTAGTATACTACACTGCCAATGTTGTGACATACAATTGAGGAATATGCAGAAAAACCAAACCCTACCCTATTAATTTCTACATCTATGAAAAGGTTTGAAGAGTCAGAGAATGTATCAGCTCTCGAATTATCATCAGCTTACAGTTCCTGGGACAATTCTTGACCTGCTTTACAAGTCCTAATGAGTCAATTAAGGACTAACGAATTAATGAAGTTCTGAGACTTCAAAAGTAGAAAAAAGGAAAAGTCCAAACCTTTGCAAATGCCACAATTACTGTTTAATTTTTTTCTATTTTTTAATTTCATGAAAAACTGTAAAAGTGTAATTACATTTGAAGAATACAGTATCAGTATCAGTTATAGTATCTTTTTTTAATGTCTGTTTGCTGCAGGGGTTGTATTCACTTCTTTTCACTTTAAAAAAAAAAAAAATCAAAAAAAAAAATCAAAAAATAAAAAAAAATCAAAAGGTGCCAAAACTTTTGCATACAACTGTAAAAAAATAACTTAACTTAAACTTAAATGCTTCTGGTATACTACTGAATTCATAAATTGGTACAGCACTGTAGTTTGAGGACACACCTAAAATCACTGTGAGATAACAGCTAATCTGGCTAATGATACCAATGCTAAATTAAAACTTTTATTCTGCTCAACTGTAGTCCTGGTTGAAATTATTGGCAGCCATAAATTTTAAGTACAGTATTTAGAATATATTCAGAAATAAATGCAAATAAACCAATTTTGTATAATCTGAATATTTTAATAAAATGTCCAAAGTTACTGAAAGACAACAAAAACAAAAATGCTTTCATTAAGTGAAATATAAAATGAGACATAAAACGTACGCTTGACACAATTGTTGGCACACTTTTGATGAATTTAAATTAGTTACTCAAACAAAATAAAAAGAAAATAAGACTCACCTGTGCTTAATTTTCAGTCTTCACATGACCTGAATTAACCAATGAATGATTTTACGGAATAAAAAGGGGCTAATTGTGTCTAGTTTGTTTTCACAATGGTAAAGACAAGAGAGCTGTCTGAGAGAATCAGAAATGCTTTTATCAAAAAACATAACGAGTCCAAAGGCTACAAGGCAATTGCCAAAGATTTTGAAATTCCTGTTTCAACAGTTTGTAATGTTATCAAGAAGTTTCACAGTCATAAAACTTTTAAGACACTTCCAGGACGTGGTGCTAAAAAGAAACTCAGTGAGAGAAGTCTGTGAAGGTTGATGCGGACTGTGGGGAAAAACCACCACACAAGACATCTAAAGAGCTTCAGGCTGACCTGGAGAAATCTGGATTGGTGGTTTCAGCCCATACCATACGCCACACACTAAACCAAGTCAGGCTCCATGGGCGAAGGCCAAGGAGGACACCACTATTGAAAGAAAGGCACAATAACGCAAGACTAATATTTGAAAAAATTTATAGATAAGCTACAGTCTTTCTGGGATAATGTTCTATGGACAGGTGAAGCAAAAGTAGAGCTCTTTGGGAATGCAGTGCATCAGTTTGTTTATAGGTAATGAAATTAAGCCCCTTAGGAAAGAACACCCTACCTACAGTAAAGCATGGTGGAGGTTCTATCATGCTGTGGGGCCACTTGTGGGGCCTCTGGAACTGGAGGAATTGAATTTATCAAAGGAATGATGAAATCAGAAGATTACCAAGGCACTTCAGAGTGAAATGTTTTACCCAGTGTCAGAAAACTAGGTTTGAGCTGAAGGTCTTGTGTGTTTCTGCAGGACAACGACCCAAAGCACACATCCAGCAGCACAAAATAACAGTTGAAAAGGAAAAGACCGACTGTTTTTAGCTCGCCAACAATGAGCCCTGACATAAATCCCATTGAAAACCTTTGGAAAGAACTGAAAAAGGATTCCTGCAAACTTAAAAGAGCTTGAACGCATAGCAGTGGAAGAGTGGCAGAAACTACCAGCAGACAGGTGCAAGAAGCTTCTAGATGGCTACAAGAAATGTTCAGATGCTGCCATTGTTGCCAGTAATTCTGCAACCAAATGTTAGTGAAGTGACACAACAGCTGTGTCCGGGGTACAATTTATGTTTGTGTTATTTCACTATTATACAAGTATTGTTTTGTTTTTTTCTTTTGTTGAGTAACCTTGGACATTTTATTAAAAATATTTTGATTATACAAAATTGGCTAATTGGCATTTATTTTTGAGGATATTTTAAATTCTGTACGTAATAATCAGGGGTGCCCATAATTTCATCCAGGACTGTAAAACATAAGCTGTCAAGTGACTACAGGTGAAAAGATAACAACTAAGTAAATTGTATAGTTTAAATGGTATAGGCTAATAATTATAGGCTACATACCCCAGTATTGTGTTGTATTATATTGCATGTATTAAATACTTTCCGCATGTATTAACTGGAAAATTTAATAAACTGTGCAAGCTTGATGGCTACAGATGGTGCAGTTAATATTTAATGAGAAAGACTGCATTTGTTGCTTTAATTCACTGAGGGCTACATAAACAACTCTAAGTGGTAGCAAACTGATTAATGGATTTCATATTTAAGCTCTAAACAAATCAATTTCTGCCAACAGGAATCCAGGTCATGACACCAATTCTATTGAAATTCCATTAAAAAAAAAGTAGTTATATACACGTTTATAGTGTTTTATAATCATGTATAGGTAAGAGTCTTTCTGACTCAAAAAGTAATACAGTAATAAGAAACACTTCATCTAGTCTGTTACAAGCCATTAGAAATGAATTTAGGTTTATCAACATCCAATCACCATTTAAGTCTATAAAAAATTATTTGTGCAGCTTTTTGAGCTAACTACCTGAAGATCTAATGAATGGTGTCTCATTTTGCCAGTTCACCATCTAGCCTCTAAACTTATTGGCCACAGCTAAGTATAATATAAAAGCAGCTGGTAAGTAGCACTCATTGAATTTGTGCTATCATTATGCAGCGGCTATAAATCAGCTCCAGCCACAGCTATGCTTTGTTAATCAACTAAGCTGCCCTCCTGAGGTTTTATTAGAGGAGCCTTCTAACATAGGTTCTGTGCTGATTGTTTGCATTCGTTGCTATGGCCAACCTGAAGTGTTGATCTGGATACCTGAGAATAAGGCAGGTATGTGATAGAGGGTAACATCATGATACCCACAGTGTCAGTTAGGCTTTGTTCAGACTGACACCAGAAGTGCATCAACTAATGTAGCCTCCTAGTAATTTTAAAAAGGACCACGTATATCCTGGCTAAACCTTTGCTGTCACACAGTGCAGTACAGTACAGTACAGTGCAGTATTGTAGCGTGTACATTGTAGTTTCGCTAAGTCTGCTGTTTAATCTGCATGCATTGTGACAGAAGCTGCTGTGATAAAGTCGAAAAATCCTGCTCAAAAGGAGTAAAGTCTACTGTGCAGTGTCTTGGCACCTGGTAAAACTTCAACCTGGACCTAGTGGTTCATATTACATCATCACACCAGCACCTGTAGAAACCCAGCCACAGCAGCATAGCCCCTTGTGTTTTGTCATAGCCTTTTTTTTCCGGTGTATTTATTGGGTTTTCAAAAATATATAAAATAGATTATAAAGAAAAAGCAAAAATATCTGTCATATGGATTCAGATTATAATTATAATTAACATTTGTAGATATTCAGCAAATTGTTCCTGGATCTCCAGAAATGTATTTGCTTTCACTTTGCTGGCAAACACTTGTCTGGTCAGACCTACAGAAAGGTTCTAGGAAAGCAATATATATATATTTTAGACATTCAATGACTGTTGGCTCGTGTGTGTGTGTATTGTCAATTCTTACTTAAGTTCTTATGTGTACATTAGTGTTGAATATGTTTAAAGATTCCGAGTTGTATTTTATTTTCTAAATTGCTTTTATTGTTTCAATGCTTAGGAGTAGCCATTTAAATTTTGTTGTACTGTTGTGCAATGACAATAAAGGCATTTTACACTATTCAATTCAATTCTTTTCCATTCTATTTAACCACTGTCCAGCAGATTAGTACCTGTTCAACAGGTATTTGAGTCTTGCACCATTGGGTGGAAATACATAGTTTCACCTTGCAGGAAGGATTCACAAATCTGTCTTTAAAACAATACTGATATACCCATACTGAAAGAGTTATCGGTCACTGTAATCTTTCCTATTTTCCATACTGGCCCTGAAGAAAGCCCTTCCTAATGTGATTCCAAAGTAAAAGATGGGGGAAAAAAGTTCTACGGCAGCTACGCAAGCTAATATAAAGAATCAGCAGACTGAGTTAGCCAAATCAAGGGGATTTTACAAGGTTCCAGTCTTTTCAGTAGGAAATTCCTTTCATGTTACTCTCCCTTCTCTGTGGCTTAGACAGGAAACTCTGTCCACGGCAAGGGAATTACACTAAAAAACAGTTACCCTGAAGATCCCCCCTTGACTTGGCTAACTGAGGCATCTGATGCTCATTAGCTTGAACTTAAGTTTAAAATCAATTTTTTCCATGGAACAAGGACTCCAGATTTCATCCCCCATTCCTTACATTAAAATCACACTTGGAAGGGATCCCACCACAGTCAGTATGGACAGGAGGAGTAATTACAGCAATTGATAACTGTTTCAATGTGTATTTGGGCAGGAGAGTATTGTTTTTAAGACAGACTTGAAAAAAAAAAACGTAAACCTATCGTTAACATATAGCCACAGGCTTATTTTTTTGTATTTGACAGCACTGATTTGGTTTCTTTTAGAAATCATTTTAGGATTCACAGAGGGTCAGGGCCACTGGGGTATTGACAAAGAAACAACTGCAGATAAAAAATTGTAATACTTTATACCAGCATCATTTAGTCTTTGAATATTCCCACGTGCAGTCAACTACAGTACCTTTCTTGACATCACATTCATCATTAAAACATGAAGTGTTAGTATCAAACTGATGCAATAAGGAGAGAGTTATACTGTATGTATACATAATTCAATTATACTGTAGCAATATTTTGACACTCTCTGGAAACAATGACAAATAAGTCACCTTAGCAAAGTCCTACAATGCAGGATAATCGATTATTTTTCCCAACCCTATACCTGGCGGTGGGCATGAAGGTACTAAAACTTTCTGAGTTGTAGTGATATATGTGGGTGTTTTGCAATGTCCTCATTTAAGGCTATACAAATGGTTCTTCAAAGGAATATATGTATTTTCATGCAATTAACTGTAGACATGCAAAAATGTATGAGGTTTTTATGGAAAACAACAGGCTGTTTGCACCTGCCCAGAAGTAAAGTTTAGATAGAGTATAATTGCTTTCATTAAAAAACATATAGTGGGCAAACTTAAACACAGGTGCAGTCATCACAATCATGATCCCTACCATCAGCAGTACTCCACCCGTCATCAACATTGTTCTCAACGTTGCCTTTTGGATTAAGCCTCTCTGGCGTCATCACTGCTGTGCACCAGCTCATCACAAGTTAGTTTGACTGCACTCAAACACATGACCAAAGTAACCACGGTAACAGTCTCAATAACAAAGGGAGGCCCAGACCGGGTCAACAAAGACTGGGATTCTCCTGATGGATGATTAGGTTACATAAATGATTAGTAACTCAACACAAGACCTTCAGTCTGCCTCTGAAATGAGTCACAACTCTCCATCTAAACACTGGTATACCTCCACTGCACTCAGCTCCACCATCTGTCCGTGGTCAATTATCCATACTATAGGGGCTGGACATGGGTCATCTTACAGACAACAGTATAAGACATAAGAGTAGGGTTGCTATGTGTTTAGAGATCACCTCTGGATCACCTGTGGTTGCTATGTCTTTTTAGAGGTAAGCCAAACAGACTTCAATTACAGTTATAGGATCTACTGTATATCAGGAACAGGAACTTAGATTGAAGGAAGCTGGGGTGTTAAGTACAATATATAATATGAAAACTGAAGCTATGAAATGTGTGAAACTCTTGCTATATGGGCTCTGAGGACTAAACATACAGAGGAAACAGCAGATATTCTATTTTTAAAAGGTCATGTGAAAACATTTGTACAATAAATACACCAACAAGCACGTTAACATACAACTATCAAGGATGAAAGAAATAAAGCAATACTGCAACTCTCAACTTTGGGGTTGGGAATCAAACGGGAGTCACGACAAGATGGTTTACTTGATAGGAAAAACATTTCTGCTATTGCAATTTATTATCTTGTATTGTTAAATATTTTCCTTGTGAAATACAATAAGGAAAGGTTTCAATTCTCTGGCTATATTAAACTGAGAAGGGAAGTGGATTAATTGTTCAGCACTATGTCCATTCCACAGACTTATTACTTTAGTGGGTCAAAAGCCAAAAGGGTAGGGAACCCATGGGGTAATGTGCATGTATTTTGTATATTAAAGCATTTAAAGGTTGAAAGAGAATTGCCATGGTTGACTTTCCAAACAAGAAGATAAAAACACCTTCATAAAATACAGTGACATAAAGATCTTGAATAACTGGATGCACTTAGACCACTGTGTACACAGCTTCTAGAATTTTCCATACAGGATCGGCTATTTGAAAGTTGAAAGGGTAGGCCAAATCAGTGAATCAATAGTATTTAAATGTGTATCAAAAAACAAAACTGGGTGTTACTCAGCTAAGTAGACCCTTACTCTTTACACACAAGTTCATAGGGTTTGTCTTTGACTTAGTTCAACAACCGTCTGTGAAGGTCATCAACTCTCTCATAAAGCCATAAACCATATGGCTATTTTGTGAAGTACAACAGTTATGCAAATGCATTGACTTTGAACAGGAGCCTCATATAATGTTTGCTTGATTATATCCAAGTGAATAATATAATGCATTTGTTCAAACTTAATCCTCAATGGATTGTGCATAGCATGTTATCACATTTTAGGTCAGACCAATCTCTTGTTCCGTGCTATTGGCTGAGGCAATTATTAATATCCATAAATATACACTGAATTGTCTTGAAAACACTGACTAAAGTGGTTTCCTCCAAAAGCAGAAATTTAGTGTATCTTGTATATTGCAATAACAGAGGAAGAATGTTTTAGATGTTACAGTGTCACAATCAAAACCGTTACATAATCCATGTCCTTTTCAGGGAGACGCTCATTGTTCCTGTGTATTCTAGTAAACTATATTTGGAATGTACAGTAGGTGTGTGTGCGCGTTTGTGCATGTGTATGTGTGTGTGTGTGTGTGTGTGTGTGCACGTGTGTGATAAAGGATAGCAGGTAGGGTATCACACGGTCAGTGAAAGGCTTTAAGAGGATTGCTCATGCCTCTGACTGACCCACAAGGTGCAATGAACTCCCTCTCTATTGATGTTTAACTAAATTCCTTTGTTAATTGAGTATTTAGAATCACATGGCCTCGGACTGTGGAGTCACATTTACAATACAGCAATGTAACAGACTACCACAGCAGGCGGATTTACATGAGTGTAAAAGGTATCTACAGAAGCAGGAATAAAAATTTTTACGTGTTTATTTAAATAACAGGGAAAATGTTGTTCTGACCTGTAAGTGGTAAAGAGCAAGAAAAATCTGGCATTCTTTGAAGTTATTTATATTAGTTGTAATGACCTGTTTACAGTGTACAGAAGTCTCAGACAAAGAGACAGCCCATGGATCTGTCCCAAAATGACTGTAATGACTGTGTCCTTTGGGATTTGCTGTCACCCGGATCATCATGGGAACAAGGATGGCATGTTTCTGTGGTTGCCCTGACAATAAAAAGAAGTGAGTCCTGAATGGGAACAAGCCCTTAGGGAACCATGGCAACTGAAGTGAAAATGTCAAACGCCAGACCTTAAGTGCTCCAGCCGGAGGAATTCCAGTGATTGAACTGCTGGGCATCCAGCTTTCTATGTTTTTCCTTTCATTATGATTTTATACAGTTTTATATTCATTATTACTAAATCAGAGATGTTCATTTTTGAAATGGCTGAATAACTTTACAAAAGTTAGAGTGTTTGCATAGTTTATTACTATGTAGCCTGCTTGTTTATTCACAAAGGAATCTATCTGAGGAAGCTTGGCACCAAGTTAATATTTTACCCTGGCTATCCCTAGACCCTGGAAATTACCCTTAGGAGGCTGGCTGGATTGAGCTAAATGGATGGATCATTTAAGCTGCAGAAGGAGGGTGGGGGTAGGGTGAGAGATAGCACTACAGTGGGCCTTGAGGACCTGAGATGGATGGCTTTAAGAGTGCCAGAGAAGCACGACTGCAGTAGTACATCAACATCAGCACAGAGGCAGCAGGCCCACCAAGCACACATGGGCACAAGTATTACTTTAGATACCCACCTATGTGCGTAGACACATCTACACTCATATGCACATAAATACAAACACACTCAGTTACCACTGCAATGCACAAAGATAAACACCGCTATTACCACAGCAAATGGATTTGTGCTGAAGTCTGGCCAGTTTTTAATTCCTCTAAACTTAGTTAAACTATAGCTAGTAGTGATTTGGCGTTTGTGTCCTTTTAAAAGTGAAGAGAAAATGTTGTTTGTTTATCTGACAGTGCAGATTAACTAATCCTTCTAGCATAATGAACAAAAGTTCAATGTGCAGTAAGTTTTCCTCCTCAACAAAGCTAATGATTTACCCCCATTAGCAGGCCAGGGTAACAGGTTAGTGTCTAAGCAGTGTTGTCAGAAACACATGATAACCTAGGCCAAAGATAGCTACACATGGATTTTTGCTAATGCAAAGCACAAAACTGCATAACACCAAACATGATCTGTCTGATCTTTACAAGGACCTTCCCACTATATTGCCTCGCTACTTCAAGTGCCAGTTTTTGCTCAAATGGGATTCAATTGTTCCTGGGGTAAGGCAGCCACTCACTGTTGAGATGGAAAGTCAACTTGGCAGGAACTGGCTATACAAACAGACACAGAGGTGGATGGACAATCATACTCTATATGTTAAAATTCATACACAGCTTGGTGGGTGTGACCAGGGGAAATGTAAAAACTGCTCTGGCAAAACAGCTTTCTTTGAAACACACTGGATGGAGAGCAGCATGCCCAGCAGCAGTTAGGAAAAAAAAGTGCAGTGCCATGAGGAATGAGAGTGCACAGAGTGATAGCACAGAACTATTCTGTCATATCGCTGCCATGAAAGTAATGTCAAAGTATGGTAGGCAAGGTACGTAAGCACAAATCAAAAACATGGTCCTTCTGCTTGTCTCCACAAATGAATCCCTTGAGGCAGGGTAGGAAGAGTGAGAGAACAATTAAGATCATTTTATCAAACTAAATTATATGTCGGAATGGAAAACTTTTACAGTGGGACCAGTCTTCACAGGATAACTCATGCCGTGACAGTATGCTGATATTTTTGATGATGATAGTATCACTATACAGGTGGTTTCTGCAATTAGTGATATACTACAAGAAAGTAAACTATGATACATGGCAATATCTATTTAAATGAACAATAACCCTCAAATGCCAAAAGAAAAATATCTTTTTTTCAACCATCAGCAGTCATATACTTCATTGTGATGTGCCTTTATGGCCATAAACGGCAGAAGGCTGAAATACCCGACGGCAGCAAAGGTTCAAATCGAAAATGTATTTAGCAAAGGAAAGATACACCTCTGCCTCATTATTCCAAGAGACTATATTGATATACTAACTCTAGTAACCCGGTTTTAAATTATAAAACATAAGTTTTTTTTTTAATCTTTTGAGGTTTTCAAGTATCTTTTACTATTTTATGCAAAAGACATACTGTAGAAACAGTTGAAAATGTTGTATAACAAGCTGTAAAAGCGGAGTAGGAACATTATGGGGTGCTTTAGTTTAGCAGTCAAAGGCTGATGTTCTCATGGTTTTTCCGCCAGTTTATGCACTACTTAGCTGAGCCATGTTAAACATCAATGGAAGTAAATACTAATTTTCTCAGCTATTTTATATTTTGTAATTTTCGTTTTATAATAACATACTTTCAACACGTATCTTTTTTTTCACACCGGATTTATCATTCTATTTACAGTGGCATATCCTCAAAAGTCTGGAGGTGAGAGCCAAACAAAACTGCAGTGAGCAGCGGATAGTACAGCGTTTCGCACAGGTTGAGAATGTACTTGTTGTGGTGGGTGGCGCGGCGTCTGACCTATGTGCATGAACGGACTTATGCAGTCTAGAGGGGGAGAGCGTAACCCATGTTAATTTCTGTAGCTGCACTCTACAGATGTCCCCTAAACGCCTCACACGCGGGTTATCGGTAGACGCTAGCTAAGCGGCTACACACAGAGAAGCATCTAGTCCCCACAAAGTTACTGTAGCGCACACAACTCAGACAGGTGTGTGGCCAGTAATTAGTCAGTTTGAAAAGAGTGAAATAAGGCGTTAGGTTGACACTGAGGGATTTTGTCTATCTGGGCGAGTCTTAATCTACCTGTACGGGCCGCCCAAGTAGAGCCTATGTATGGGAACCACAGTAGAAGGCTTATCATTGGCTATTCTAAGCATAATGGTTGCTGATAAAGCAGACCTGCTTGAACCCATGACATCTGCAGATCTACAATTATTTCCTGGCTTTGAGGACAGGATGTGTGCTCGCTTCTGAGTCATGTACTCACTGGCAGACCTCAACAGTCCCCATAGTTCTGTTGAAAGGATGACACGTCGATGTGGTAAGTGTAGGTGTCAGTATAGTAAAGAGGAGCTAACGGTACCATAAGGTTGCTTCAAAGCCTAATGTCTAATTACTAAGCATATAAAAACAAAGCCTACACTGCTGTTAGTAAATGGTTTGTTGTTACTTGTTGAGGCAAGGTAGTAACTCACTGGCTCACCGTGTACTGTTTGACAAACTATGCACTTTATACCTACTTTAAAACCCTGGTGGATCTCTACATTCCTTACTAGTTATGTGTCTGCATTGCTTCGCATTTTAAGACTCTATATACTGACTATCAGCAGGCCACTCCTAGATGTACTGTACATAAGGTACACGCTAAGATACAGCATATACAATATTTCAGAAAGATATACACAAACCCTACACACACACACACACACACACACACACACACACACACACACACACACACACACACACACACACACACACCAACACACTCCTTAGCTCACCATTCAGATGATAGCATGAGCCTGGTCTCCAGAGACAAAGGGAAGCACCTGGGTTTTTGTCTTCCTTGCTCTCCCTGGATAGGGAGGTGTGTGTGTGTGTGTGTGTGTGTGTGTGCATGTTTGCATCTATGTTAAATCCTATAAATAGAGCCTGTGTCTTCCCCAGCTCTTGCTCCAGTGGGATCCTCTCATGTTTTAATTAAATAAACTGCAGCAATCACGCCCAGCTGCGCCCTGCATCCCCAGTCTGCATCAGTCAGCATCCATGCTCAGGGGCAACATAGAGGCAGGGGTGTCGGTGCATATAAGCACAAGGAGTCAGAGAAACAGAGAGGCAGACAGGGAGGGAGAGAGAGAGAGAAATGGACTAAGCTGTGAAATTGGGGCATTCTACACTGAAGCCACCTGGGTATCATAGGAAGCCCTGTTCAGGTGTTCTTGATGGGTTCCCCTATGTGCAAACCAGCAGAAGGAAAGGAGTCCTTCATCTCTTTCATCCTTCCTTCTCCACCCCCCCCCCTTGCCCTTTTCCATTTTTCTATTTTCTCTCTTTACCCTTAATTATTCTGCTAATTCTTTGCAGTGTCCCCTCCTATATTACCGCGTTCAGCAAATCTGTTCACATTCAAAGGGTGGCTGCTACAACTTTGATGAGATGTACAGCATAGTCTATTGTTATAGGAAGATGGAAAGATTTTATTGTTAATTTAACAAACTCACATTTTAGTATGGGAGAAAATAATGGCAATAGGGAATGCTAGAATGATCTTTCTTATACACTCTTAATGGGTTATCTTATGAAGAATGTAGCTACAGTATAGTAAAATGAAGGATCCACTAGCATCTTTGAACCCCACTCTGACAACTGTCTCTGCCTTCACCTGCTCCTAAAGAGGCAGATTTACAGACATAGAGTATGGTGGTTAAAGTTACTTAATGGAAGCAATATTGATGTATGGACATTAGATCACGCTACGACCCCGAGGAGGACGTCCCAGCAAAGCAGCAGTTTGTCAGACAAAAATTAACAGTAGCTTCTAAATGGAGTCCAAACAATGCAGTATTTAATACTTTTAAACATCCACAAAAGAATGCAGCGTCTTGTATGTCTGATGCTTGGTTTATCTCTCAAACTTTTCTGTATCATGGAACTATTTTCTTTGTTGCATAGGTCCACAATACAGAGACATCTGAGAGGTGATTCAAGCATCACAAAGACCCACAAAGCTAATGTCCATGCATCAGTATCACTACCAGAGAGTAAATTATACCACCATATGTCAAAAAAAAGGGAACTGTTCCTGGTAAGCACCATCTCACAACCCCCACCTGATTTCCCTGTTCAGGCCTGGTACTAAAGCTCACCCAGGCACCCCAAGTGTAAAAGACTTAACTGTAGCTTTTAGTAACAGCAGCAGAAGCCGCCTTGCTCCTGGTTACCATCTATAATTAATGGACTGGTGCTGCTGGTCCTTGTTCTGTTTCTGAACTAACTCCCAGTAAGCCACATGGCCATTACAGCCCTACAATAGTCAACACCCAGGAAGATGGATAGCGCAGCTCTCAGTCAGTTACCAGACACCATCAATACTTGAGCTGGAAAAATAGTGAACAAATGAATGAAGGATTATTTTTACCCCTGTTACTCAACAATTTATTTGTTTATTTGTTTCACATTTAGAGGAATCATTGCTCTCCATTACTGGGACTTACACAGGCTATTCCTGTCAGTAATGTGTCCTCCATATGAGAATTGATTCAATTATTGATTAAGTTGTCCACAGCAGGTAAAAAGCGTGAATGGATCAATACCCATTTTGATTAGTAAGAAGGGCCAGCTTTCACTTTGATGTTTTAGAAAGGTTACTTTCTAAAAGGCTACTTGTATGACACTATTTCACTCATACAGCCATTCCCTACTCCAATAATGACAGGCTTTAATTTTTGACAGTGAAAAGCCCTTACCTATTATTCGTAAAGGTTTTGGAAATTAAAATGTTTTTGTACTGCTTCTGACAACTTGACGTTGGTCTATTAATGTCTTTGACCTGAGATATGATCAATGCCCTCTTGGAGTGTATTGTTGTGTATTGTAAAGGAGGTGATACTATATAACAATGTTAAAAGGAAGCCCAAACTCAACAATCAAGACTGTTCAGCCAGCACAACAGGATATTCAACCAAAGGCGGCTTAAGCGGTACATAGGAAAAGGCAAATGTAGCCAACTTTTAAGTGCACCCTGTGTTTCCTCAAACATTTCCTTGTGATCTTTCCTCTTCTGTTGCTGAAAATGTAAGAAAATAGGCAACCATGTTATTGCGGCTCAATTTCACATTCATCAGTGTTGTTAAAAACACCCAGTGGAAAGCTAATACAGATCTGGCTGACACAAGTAAAAGGTAAGAGTCACATGCAGTCAGTTTACTGTAAGTGCTACGAATCAAGATAAACTCTGCCCATTTTGATAACGTAAAATAGTTGATGTTTTTTGCATTATATGGCTGACAAAGGCCAAGACGGCAAGCATTATCGGCCCTACATATCTAGGCTGATAAGATGAGTGGACCATGGCCTGAGCTAGAGGGCTACAAGAGGGGAGCGAAATACTCCAGAAGACTGACGGTGAATGAGGCACATTAATAAAGTAATGATCGGAGGGATTCAGGACATATTACGTTACACAACTACATGTGACTTACAGGAGGCAAATGGTGTAAGGAATGACTTGTTCATCAGTCACCTCTATGCTCAGGCTGATACCAAAAATTTCACTTAGGCCTATGAATCTATGACTCATGACCTTTGACGTACCAAAAACCAGTCAGATAGGATGACATAAAACATGTGTCAACTTTGAACAGTCTATGGCTGCCAACTATGAACCCAAAATCAAAGCCAAAATACCATATTTCGCCTTTGGCCCCAGTCGTTACTATAACCATTATAATCATAGCTGCTAGCTCTACTAACATCAGCATGATTATAGTCGCCATGATGCTCGTTAGTGGCACTATTATTATCATGGTCAGGTACGTGGATATTATAGGATTGAGCTCCAGCATCCAGCTTAGTCTCATAATCGATTGGGAGAGATCAAGGCTTAGCAGAGGTGCATGGCCCCATCGCTTGTCTACACTACCAATGGCAAGCCGAGCTGTCACACATGACCTAACAGTCCATACAAATAGCTTCACTTCATCCTAACGTCTGAGTATTTCAAATAATACGATCAATTTGATATGACTTACCGATTCCGGGGGCGGAGTAGATGAAGTACAATGCGGAGGTGGACAGTGAAAAAAGGAATAAAAGCCCAAGGAATGACCTTCTCCGGAACCGCAAATGTGTCGGCATTATACAGGCAGCAAAAAACACACACAGGCACGTTTGCGTATCTACAACGACGAGAGACCAGTTCCGATGTGTCCAGATGCCAGGGCCAGTAGTCCGCGGACGGTCTGGGTTAAATGAGCCGAGTGGAGTGGTCGGTCTGCGGCAGCGGAGAGGAACCACTCGACTAGGAAGTCAGTCTATTTCCGCAGCAGGTCGAGCAGAGGAGAGAACCTCCAATATTCAATCAATACGTTTAAGATCCATGCCTGAGAGGGTGGTTTCGCTTTTAGTTCAGCGTACGCCCGATGTTGAAACGGCTGACAATGACAGCGCGGTTTAACCTGGCCTGGTATTTTCAGTGAGAGACCATCATTTGGCTCACACACTATGTCGCTGATGGTGTTTGGCCGCTCCAGCGGTTCGCCTGCCTGCTTACCAGCCCTATGAATGGAACTAGCCCTCCGCAAAATGAGCAATACCTAAAGTGGGCGTTAACGGTATTCAACAAACATGTACGAGCTCGCAACGTTAAACAGCGTAACCTGGCGACCAGAGGTTCGTAGCAACGTAGTCAGTTTGACAACCGCCGCGAAGCCGTCACAGCGTTATATGGCGCGTATGGTGTGGTAAAAAGCTAGCAAAAAATAAATAAATAAAACAAATCATTAACTAGGTATTTAGATTACCTGCCCTACAACACTAAAATGCAGTCACTACATATTTGGTTAAAACTGAGTTGAAACCAGACTTTGTTTTTTGTTTTTTTACATTTGTTTCACCATATTGAAACTGCAATGCCATAGAAATGTGTAAAATTGTGCATGCATTTTGGGTTAAGCCTAGCCAAAGTGCAGTGTCGGCTACCCTTAGCCTGACCCGTTCCTTATTGTTAAAAGCATCAATGTTGATGTTCCAATATTTTTATAAGATTACTATAATACTTGAGTTTCTTTTACCACACAAATAAGGCACTGGCTTAATACAGTCATAATGGAGAAAAAAGTAACACGGACTAGTCATGCTAAAGGCTAATTAGCTTAGATGCCCTTTAGATTTTTCAAACATGGATCACATCTATTTTTATCTGACAGTGATTTTTTTCTTTTTGTGGAGTTCTAATTTATGACTAATCAAAGCTATAACTAATTTAATTGCCAGCACATTTATCTTCAATTTTACACTGAGGGTAGACTGTTATAACTCAACTTCAGCCTACAAAATGACCATAAAGTTGAATTAGCAACAGTAAAGCGGTTTCAATGAAAACTGAACACTTATTGGATAACTGTTTATTTTATTGCAGGGCTGTTGTCTTAGACTGTATTAGTTTTACCAAGGTGTACCTAATATTTTGTATGACATTTATAGCTACCAAACACAAGTGTATGATTTTGGGTGAAATCTTGCACTATAGCCTAGTCATGAAAGCATGAAGCAATGAAGATGTAGGATATAGACATTTTCACACATTCCCACAAATATTTATATTTGTTTATTATTAATTTTATTAATTAATACACATTATATTTTTCAATTTGCGTCCAAAAATTATTAAATACTCATTAGAAGGTGTCAGGTGTTATTAGTTTTTCATACATCTACAGGTAGTTTGCATTTACTGCAGGCTAAAATAAAATTACAATATCCATTGAACAGCAGGCGAACGGCTGACGCTACACTACAATGGCTCATGGGAAATCGAGTACACGAATTTACTGTGAACAGAGACATTTTCTTCAAACCATTGAAAGTGAAATTTTATCCAGTGTTTTAAAAACAAACACGTGTGTTTTGACACAACCGTTGCATCAAACCACGTCTTTCTGTTTCTTTGCCATTCTTCTTAATGCGTCCATGCAACGTAAAGACTACAGCTCCCTGCTAAAGTTTCACCAAAAAATGGAGTCGTGATGTCAACAGATGCATGGAGCTGTCGACATGGAACTGCCAGTCGTTTTTTATTACCAAACGCCTTTGGGTTTAAAATGACTGGTTTGAGAATGAGAGGCGTCGGCCATGGAGTGTTGGTGCTGTCCGTTTTGCTGTTATTCCTAAATCCATGCGTGCTAGAGCGAGTTGAGAGAGAAAATTCACTGGACCTGCACGAGAGAGATGACGACGGGGGAGGTGTGAAACAGGACGCGGCTGAAAACCTGCAAACATTCATAAAACATGAAAAGGAAGATGGATCCGATTCAAACGTCCCCCAGAAGAATGGACAGTCTGTCAGGTCTGAGACGACAAATAACTTAGACCACTATAGCTAGTTAGCTAGCTTCATTCGTAATATTACGAAACAGGTTTCCTATGTAATTAATAACAGCTGACATTCATCGCAACTTTTCAATTGATACAGCTGAATAAGCATTGTATGTATTTGCCTTAGTCCTTACTATATCGCAAACTTTTATACCAGCTTAAACAGGAGATCATCGGTAATCAACAACAAACCAAATTTTCCAATATGTAAACCTACCAGAATCTAATAGCACAATAATTTGACCTCATGCGAATGTGAATAGCCTCTATATAATGTCCCACGAGATACCCAAGAATGGAAGTCATATACACACAACCTCACAAGTAGGATATACACATTTAAACACACATAACCCAAACGCAATAAAATCTAAACATCATTCTGTTTATGTCAGATAAAATATAGTGTATGTCTGATAAGGATCATGAATAAATGGTCTGTTATCCATGTAAGGGATGAAGTCTTTAGGTATCATAAGTTATTTATCTCCTCCTATTCTATGCTATAGAAATACAGTTGTACATAACCTAAGTACAGTGGTTTCTTAGCAACATTGCTAATAGGAGACAATCAAAGGCAGTACTTAAAATGGCAAAAATTTAAACAAATGAGCTGATTAAAAACATTGTAGCGGACCACCTTGACATAGCTGCATTTACAACCCCTAAATCTCTGCACATTTTTCTAAGGTCCCTTCATTTGACTCCCTCCAGTTTAGTCAGGGGCTATAACTCTTAATGATTAAGATTAATTTTATTGGTTTTAACATCCAAAGTTGCTAGTTTACTCAAAGTTTGCCTAAAGAAATACCATGATGTAAAGTCTGTAATCTATCTATCTATCTATCTGTCTATGATGATTGATTGCCTCACACCAAAATGATTTTGCTCCTGACTGTCTCCTTGCAGTAAGTCCAATGACACTGATAACTACACCAATGAGACCCTCCACTCTACAACACCTGATGTCAAGCCAACGACCCTTGCACCCCCAACCCCCAAGCCCATTCTGCCCGTGCAGACAGGGGTCAAGGCCCAAGAAGAAGAGCAGTCCAGCGGGATGACCATATTCTTCAGCCTGCTGGTTATTGGTAGGTAGCCTCTCTGTCACTGCGTTGCTGAATATCTGCCTGACTCAGTCTTTTCTGTCTTGTTTTCTGTTTTTAATCTGTTACTGTCGACAAAAATGTGGTTCACACAAAATGCGTAACTTTGACCCGATACAGCTAATAATAGAGGGCAAATGTACAGCCACTTGAGTTTTTCATTAAATCAAGTGGCGTGGACGGTGATTCAGGATGAAGGAAGTGGATAAAGGAATGGATGTGGTTACACATTAATATGTGCAGGGTCATGAAATGCTTCTTAAGGCACACAAAGTGCCCATTATGCACTTTAGTTCCCCGCAGTTTAAGTCACATGCTTACCAATGTAAGGGTTTAGACCAAGCAAATGGCATAAATAATGCATACGGTTACCAATTAACAACATGCAGGGAAATCTTGGCAATTTGTATTCTGAAGTTAATACCACCTCATCAGTTGTTTGACTGAAATAAAATATGTAATTGATGAGAAACCGCCTCAAAATACATTCTAGAAACAACACATTAATCCTAAATAGCACTCCCAGTAAAACATATTAACATGATATTACATTCCCCTCTATGAGTGTGCATGCTCTTTAATTATGCCTGAATTTAGCATCTCCCTTATGACAAAACAGTCCGGCTTTGATGAACGGACCTCTGGTAGCTTCAGTGTTTCATACACAGTGTCTTGTGATTATCGGCTTTGCTACACTTCATTTTTAACATATTTATGAATTGCCATTTACTTTACTTCATTGTGGCCTTTCGAGTTGTCATCATAATTATGCTAATATGCTCATGCGCTGATTTAGCACATTGATATAAATGGTTGCCTATGGTACTGTCACAAGATAATTTTATGTTTTAATTGGGGGCAATTATGTTTTATTCTGCAGTCTCAGAACTATAATTTGTATGTCAAGCAACTGCTATGTAGTCGTATTCGTGTCAGTCAAGTGTATTTGAATTCCTTTGCATGAAATATTTTTATAGTAAGACTAATTTGTATTGAAGCGTGAGTTGTATCCATTTAGACTTTCTGTTAGAGGAAATCATGTAGAACTAGATTATATGGTTTTCATAGATATCCCCAGCCAGTCAACAGTATCTTATGGCAAAGAAAGAAGCCAGAGAAAAGATCTTAACACTATATGATGTGGGGGCTATATTTGGGCTGATCTGATTTTTTTGTGACATGGTGGGCCAGAAATGGAAGCATATGTCCTAAATATTCACTTGGTGGTTTTTGCTCTCCCCACTCAACCCAGGTATCTGCATCATATTGGTGCACTTACTTATCAAGTTCAAGCTGCATTTTCTTCCGGAGAGTGTGGCTGTGGTGTCCCTCGGTGAGTACTTCATATGAAACTTGTTGCTCTGCACAGGCAGAGTCTAGGAATGTAGAATTGTAGAATGTTTCTGTCTTTAGGAGCTCCCGAGAAGATCCCGGAAAAGGCAGGGCCAGTCTGAGTACAGCAAACTAATGTTGAAACTATTGTGGGACTTTCCAAGAATGCTCCATTTTCATTTTATTTTTAGAGCCTGTGTAAATGATGAAGTCGATGCCACAGTGTTCTCATGGTTTACAGCATTTACTCGGGCCTCACTTTCTTGTGTTTTCTCTCTTAAACATTATGTGTCATAGTTGATTCATAACATTATTGCCTCTGCGTGAGTCCAGCAAAAAGGCCTTTTCCTGAGATACGGTTTTTCTTATTGTGTGAGGCTACTTCAGGTTAATTCTACTTCCTCTAAATCCCTCCATTGTCTCGCTCTTAACTTGTTTATGCCGTTACACTCACTCAAATTCAGTGACACACATCTGTCTTGACCCTGAAGGCCTTTTCCTCCTGCGTGCCCCGCATGCTGCATATGAGACGGAGCTCCTCTCAGTGTTTGGAGCAGGGGACTCTGCTGAACAGAGATAACACTCTGCTTACAAATCAGGAAGGACTGATTTTCCTTCCTCATCACTTCCTCTCTCATATCTAGTTATTGTCAGTGTCCACTCAGTCTTCCTCTGCACTATCCCATTCTATCGCCTTTATTTCTGGGTCTTACTCAGTGCTTTGATGGTTATACTTAATTTCTTTTTCCATCTTATCTCTCTCTTTTTTTTCTGCCCCTTACACATCTTTGTGTTTTCCTTGCCCTTTTAATTAATGTTCTGCTGGGCTTTGTAGCAAGAGAGCTGAAGGCCCAAAGGGACTTCCTCAAAGACAAAGACTAAGACTAAAGCCCTTTTACACTCTTTATATCTAATGTATCATTGAATTATGGTGGACACTTGCCAGACATACAGTTGTTTTAACCACTGAAATAGCACTTTGCCTCAGCTTTGTATCCCTTCTGTGTTGTGGTTGTATTGACATTTTCATATGAAGTAGTATAATATTTAAACAGTGGTATTGTTCTTCGTATCTCCTTGCTTTCTCCAGGGATTCTAATGGGAGGCTTCATCAAGATTATTGAGTTCCAGGAACTAGCCAACTGGAAGGTATAGTGTTTGACTTATTCGTACTCGGCTCCACAGTTCCTTTTCTTGTATCCACACTGCATTGGCCACAGTTCTTGTTCACAATTCGCAAGACACAATTCGCAGTTAATGGTGTTTAGTTTGATTTGATTCATTTAGCATGAAGCTAAAAAACCACATTCCTCCAACCACAAACGTGCACACACATATGCAGGTTTACTCTGTGTAGATAATGTATCTCATTCAATGTAACCCCTTGAATTTAAAGACAAAGCTTTTTCAGGTCCATGAACAGAAGAACTATACTCACTGCATTCTTGATATTAACTGTAATTTAGAGGACAGGGAGAAACATCAGCACAGCTGAAGTGTTGGCTTATTGAAAACATGCTTTTCCTAGTTCTTGTATGATGCAATTTATCCCACAGCAAATTCCCTGGGAACCCCCCAACCCCTCCCAACCCGAACCCAGTAAACATCTGTCATCTGAGTGCTGCAGTTTTTCGTCTCTTTTTCTGTGCTGGTGTTGTTGCTACACACCTCATATCGCTATCTCCACTCTGTAACCTAGCCATAGTTACACGCAATATTCTTTGCTTGGTACCTTTCCCTCAGTGTCCCTGTGAGCCCTCCTTTTTTTTTTTTTTCTCCTGGACCTCAGCCTTTAATTAACATTCCTTGTACTCTGCCAGTGAGTGAGAGAACAAATGAACAAGAGAGGCAGAAAGAGAGAGATGTAGAGTGAGGGGGAGGGAGGAAAAGGGGACAGGTTGTGTCAGTGTTTCTTTGCACACAGGGGCCCATTGTTTTTTAGCCTAGGGGCCCCAGGGTGTTGCTGAGTCATCTGCACTAGTAACCAGAGCCCCCGGAACCCCTTTCCCCCATTTGCCCCACTCCTGTGAATCTTTACACTGCTATCTCCTTGTTTGTGTTTAACTTATAGCAAGAAGACCTGCTCACCTGTCCATACACTGTAAGCAGTGGCTTCATTGAATCGTTGTGTTTTCGTTAGCTTAGAGTGAGCCCTTCATATCTACATAGAGAGTGCGTCCACCATCACGGAGCCCGCCATGTTGCACCCCCATGTTTCTACAGTAGCCCAGAACAGACAAACCAAACTCTGGCTCTAGAGAGGGCCTTTTACGTTTTTACGTTACCTGAAGGCCACCGTAGGATCTCCTACACGCTTGAAAAGGGAGGGGTGAGAGGAAGGGTATTCAGTTAGTTGCAGGCAGTGTTGCCAACTAGATTCACAGACTTTTCACGCAGCAACTTTTTGGACAAACCTTAGCTCCTTTCCGTAGAAGAGAGCCGCCAGTAGTGCCCCGCAATCACGAGGTCGGGCTTTCCCTCCGCACACCTCCCTATTTGTCTCATTCAACTGTCCTTACAGCAGCTGACACAGACAGGAATGGGCTTATAACTTCCTCACTGAGTGATCATTTCACAAGTAAATTCAGCCAAAATCACAGCACAGCCGTTGTCTTTAACATATGTGTATGGTGATTCTGTCCGATGACGTTGCCATTATAAAATGAGGATTTTAGCAGTACAGAGCAGCAGCTTGGAAATAGCTTGGAAGCGACTGCTGGTTACCATGTAGGGGGCCGCGTTTCAGCCACTATTTCATACTTGCACCTTTGTCTTACAACAGAAACACAAAAATCTGTAAATGAGAGCTGCTTTATTGGGACTTTGGCTGTATTAAAATGACTGTATATGTGAACACAGGTAGTAGGAAAGAATCAAACAGATAAACGGTGGTCCAGACACATACGAGGCTTTGACCTAGTCTTGTTCCAGTCACTAGCTCAATTTGCAGTTTTAAACCAGATGCTTTTTGCTACCTTTTTTAAAGCTTGTGTCATCCCCGCCAACTAGCGTGTTTCTAAAGATGGCTCACTTGGCTAGTCTAGTAAGCCTCTAGGACTGCCTTACACACAGCTAAGGGTCTGCAAACCCCTCAGGCAGCAGCATCCTGTCATCACTGGCTTTGCCTTCGCCTTTCACCACCAATCTGTTTTCTTTGCTTTTTCCTGCCAACCTCTCTAGTTCCAGTCCTCTTCCTACAAACCGGTATATGAAGATAAGCTTTTCCGTTTGTGTTTTTCTAGTACAATTCACTGCTTTTCCTTTTTGTCTCATCTGCCTATCTCTCCCCTGTGCTCTGACACAGATTGAAGAAGAAATAGCATGCTGGTACGAAGCAACACGCTAGCAGCAATTAGTCTCTTAGGCAAAGCACAGAGAGAGATAAAGAGGTGAATACTGTATATTTGCATCGACAGTGGACTGCAGATAATAACTTAGTTTTTTTTCTGTTTTAACATTCTAGCACGTATTGTATAATCTGCGTTCATCATTTTTCCTTGGTGACTGCATTGGTGTGTTTTAAGCCCCAAAGGGCTGCATATACTTTTAATAGAGCTCTCCCATACCACAGAGAGAGAGACACAAGGAGAGCAGTTTTAATTGTGGTTTCAGGGGCCTATTTCCCATGTGGTGATGTCAGTATGTCAAAGCTGAGCCTCCAGGGAGCCTGTACTCTGAAGGAAGGTCTCTCCATCATTCCCGCTCATATTTTTCTGTTATCTCTCAACCCTCTTTTAACTGTGTTCCCTTCATCTCCGGAGTTCATCTTTTCTCATTTGGTTCATGCTCTGTCTCAGCACTGACGCAGAGTATGCCCATCCTCTGCTCTCTGGATTTATCCATTTCATCTACCCTTCTTTTACAACATGTATTTCTCTGTTGTCTATCAGTATCAGTGTTCCTGAAATCTATTATCTGAAATCTAGTGCTGAATCAATTAGGCAATCAACAGAGCATCAATCAAAAACCGTTTTGATTAATAAATCATTGTTTAAGTTATATATCAAGCAAAAATGCAAGAATTTGCTGGTTTCAGCTCCTCAAATGTGATGATTTGCTGGTTTTCTTGCCAAGATGTCACCTTAAGCTCTGAGAAATTGTAATGTGCATTCTTCAAAAATCTTTTTTGACATTTAATTAACTGAATGATTAATCGCTTAATTAAATAAGTAATTGACAGGTTAATTGATAGTGATTTAACCCTTAAGTGCAGCCCCACAAAAATCATTCTCTTATCATCAAATTATCAGAAGTACTAGCTTGTAGACATCTGCTTATTTAAATCTGTGCAGATGTGTGTATGCATAGTCTGTGTGTGCTTGTTCATTGAATTCCTATATATAGCATTGAAACGTATGCAGGCATGCATGCAGGAGTACAGCTGTAGATGTCAGACTTTGTTGTGCATGCCTGGCATACCTTCCTCTGTCTCAGGTGTTAATATTAATCCCTGACCTTTCACCTGACCCTAAAGGTAGAGATCTGCTGGAGATAGATGTCAGGAAAACAGTGGAAGCAATCCTTGCTGGCCTACTTTGAATGCATAATGAGACAACATTTCCAAGCAGGAGTGTAGCCTTTTACCCCAGCATACATCCTCTATAGACTGTCCTCTATGCCTGACCCATTTTTAAGAGCTTGTTTCTGGAATAGTGTAGGTTGGTGTCATCCAAATTTATCACTGGAGCCAAAGCCATCCTGACAGGCAAAAGAAAGTGTTCTGCATGGTCTTTAATTAAACAGTGTGCTGTGGTATTGTCTCATCTCATTTGCTAATCATTTCATGCTCTTTTGGGTCTTAGCCTTCAATAGGTGGTTAGATGGGAAGAAATAGATTATAAATTCAGAAGATTATGAAACTTATCATGTCATGATTTTCAATAAATGCCAGGACTGTCCTTTTTGTACTTTTGATTGCATTTAATGCATTCAAATATTGGTAGTTTATGTCAAATAATAGATAATTGTGGATTAAAACTGTGGTTGTCAGAAAAAAGTGAATCATCTGCAGGAGTTTCACAGCAGTTGCAGGAATCTTTGTTAAAATACAGGAAATTATTCAGTCTTTTTTACGTAAAAATAGATTTTTTGGAGAAAGCCACATAAAATGTGGAACTGATTGTCTTCACTTCCGTATGCTTGCAGGGTTTATTGCGGTTGACAATCAGGCTCTACCAGCTGTCAAAACTGCCCCCCTTAACACAATGAGAGAAATTGTTGACTGGAGTAAATGTGGGCCTGCTCTCTTCTATCTTTTTGGCAGCCACAACTGCAATGTCCACCATGGCCCACAAATAGATCTTCCTAATTAACGTTCACTACTGGATAAAGTATATTGACTTTTACATTATTAACCCAGATTATGCACAGGACACATACACACACACAAACACACACACACACACTCTCTCTCCCATATTCGCTTATACTAGAACACATGGTGCATCATGCACAGACACATTGGCAGCCAGAGCGTAATGCATGGGCACATGATGCTTATGCCTGATCTGGGAGGCTGGCCTATTTAGCTGAGAAGCAACAATGATTTCATTATATTGCTGAAATAATCAGAGAGTTAAGGTTGCTGGGATACACTCTGTATGTGTGTATGTATGTGTGCGTTTGTATCTGTAGTGATGTTTAAATGCATACATGAATTGGCTGGCAGGCAGGCATTGCCCCCTGATCAGCACTTGGTGTGTGTGTGTGTGTGTGTGTGTGTGTGTGTGTGTGTGTGTGTGTGTGTGTGTGTGTGTGTGTGTGTGTGTGTGTGTGTGTGTGTGTGTGTGTGTGAGAAAGTGTGTGAAAGTGTGTGTGTGTGTGTGTGTGTGTGTGTGAGAGTGTGTGTGTGTGTGTGTGTGAGAGTGTGAGTGAGTGTGAGTGAGTGTTTGTCATCCTTTAGTCAACGTCCGAAATTGTTTTGTCAGACTAACAGCTGTTACTAACAGCTCAAGCGTGGCCTCCCTCGTCACCCTTTCCCATCTTCCATGACTATGAGTATTAAGTCAGCTGATGATCACTGAACCGCCTTTCATCAGTCAGACGAAGAGTAGTAATAACCACACGTAATAACTAAAAGCACATGATTTACCATTCAGTGACACACACATAATTTGCTTGTATATAACTGTGCTGATTAGCATTAGGATTTGTTTTTGGATTAAAGAGCATTGTAGGCTTCAAGATGACAGGGCCAACAGAATGTGGAACAACCCAGTCCAAATTATTTGTTCAATGAAAAATGTTTCCTGTTTACGGTATTGAATGGGCTAAATTCCCTTTACAAAATTTTATGATTTGTAATTTATTTAATCTAAAAGGATTTCTTCTTCTGAGTAGTAGGACTTCAAATTTTCCCTCTTCAGTCTGTTACTGTTGGCCAACGTGCAGCCAATGTCACTAGTGTGTCACCTTACCATTTCTGCTTTTTGTACTATTGAAATGTGGATTTTATGTAACTCTTTCCTTCTCTAAAAGGAGGAGGAAATGTTCCGCCCCAACATGTTCTTCCTTTTGCTGCTGCCGCCCATCATCTTTGAATCTGGATATTCTTTACATAAGGTACGACCGAATTTGTGAATGAAGCTGAATTCACACGGCTCAAGACGTTCAGTTGAAAGACAGAGCTGTGATGTACTTAGAAGTTACAGTACACCCAGCATACATAGTTAAACATAACATTTAGGTATGCCTTTCTATGCCAGACCAGTTTGTTTACAGTTTTAAAAAAATACCATTATCCACATGTGCAGAACAAGAATGACGGAGAACAACTTAAGTAACCAAAAGTCAGAAAGAAATAATACTATGCTGAATATTTTTAGTACTTTTATCATACTTTAAAAATGCAGCACATTACAATTAATAGTAAATTGAGACAAAAAAAAAAAAGTTCCCTATTTATTTAAGCAAACTATAAGTTTGCTTACCTGGCTATGGCATGAGAGCACAAAAGCAGAAAAAGCTCTGCTGTCTGTCAATTATGTTAGTCTTGTTTTTCTGCTACTATTTAAAAAAAAAAAAAAAAAATTGTATTTATGTATTCTAGCCTGTGTTATCATTCATATGCACTGTTGTCATATATGATCATAAACAGAGTTTAAAATGTATCAGAAAATGCCAAAAGGTGGCTCATAACATTTTATTATTTATATTTAACAATTGTAATTTTGTTTAAAGGGCATCACTCTTGTTCAGATACATTCTGTTCCATTACCTGGAGCGTAATTATAACTCTTTTCTCTGTACTTTTTACTTTGCCCTATTTTTCATCTTAATGCTGGCTACGTGTTACTGTATATACCACTATGTAACTCCAAATGTTATGCTGCTATGCCCATGAATACTTTAGCTGTGTGTCCATGTACGTTCAGGGGAACTTCTTCCAGAACATTGGCTCCATTACCCTCTTTGCTGTGATCGGCACAGCTATCTCTGCCTTCATAGTCGGGGGAGGTATCTATTTCCTTGGGCAGGTAAGGATTTTAGCAGCATCTGTTAACAATTCTAGCATTGCCAAGGCCTGTTCAGAGAAAGAGTGGGAACTTGTTTATGTGCTTTGATGAAATATTTTCAGAGTTCCTCTTTGACTTTACTAGAACAGCATGTTCTAATGAATTAATTCATACAGAGAATGTTTAATCACATACTAAAAGTGAAATATTCAAAACGCTGTAGCCATTAATACTTTCCTCATTCTTTAGAATCTTAGAAAACTGTTGCACACAATTGTGCTGGGACTCTTGTTGCAACAGGAGTTGTACTACAATTGTGTACACGTATGTGTCTATGTATTTTTTTCTCAGGCTGATGTGATCTACAAGATGACCATGACTGATAGGTGAGTGTTAGTTTTCCACTCTATCTAGCATTAATATGTGTCTTACATCCCTGTATTAGAATAACAGGGATTATCTCCAAACCTCTAGGGGTTTAACTTTTGTACTTGTAAGCTTTTCACATAAACAAAAAGTCTTTCTGTCCAAAATGACCTCAAGGAAAATTGGATAGTTTTATTCCATAGTAACATCACTCAGTGTAGAGTGTCTACTGTAACGTTTGAAAGAACAAAACTCTAAGAAGCCAAAGAGTTTATCTATTAGCAAATTCCAGACAGTAGAATAATCTGTCTTGTAGAGATATCTTACACATAAGTAGCCTGCTGCTCCACACCCATGTATATTTTAAGAGAAACTTTGCGTTCTTATTTTTCACAAGTGTTAATCCTTGTTGGTGCAGAGTCAGCATGGGTGTGGGTGTATGTTGTGCGTTCAGGCGTTTTGGCCTATTCATTTTCTTCACCAACAAGAATATGTTTTCAGTCTTATTTGTCTGTCTAGCAGAAACTACTTAGCAGATTTTAATGGCATTTGGAGGGAATTCAGGACGTGGGCCAAGAAAGTACTCATTATATTTGGTTAGGAAAGTCCCAAAACGTAGCTGCTTAAACTGTTTTTCTTTTCTGGATTGTTGTTGTTCCAGCAAAAACTGCACTGTATCTGCACCCGTTTCTGCCCGCACAGATTTTTTACCACTCCTCCCAACCCCCAACAGTAATTTAATCCAAACTTTAGCAAATTTGGCCCGTGACACGTGTGGATAAACCAAAAAAGTCGTTAATTTGTTTTACGACATCCCATACTGTTTCCCTAGGATTATTCACCAAATTCTTGTAGGTGTGACCTATATGATTGTGTCACATTTCCTGTTTCCATTGGCTACCTTGATGTTTTGTCTCCGCCCATATGTGTTTGTTTCTTAGTTCTTTTCAAGGACGTTCATGCCTGTAAAAGTGTCGTTTCACCACAATTAAACTGTTATTCTCCACTCATTCTCTCTCCCTCCTGCCCTGCTGTAGCTTTGCCTTTGGCTCGCTGATCTCAGCTGTGGACCCTGTAGCTACCATCGCCATCTTTAACGCCCTCAACGTGGACCCGGTCCTCAACATGCTGGTGTTTGGTGAAAGCATCCTCAACGATGCTGTCTCCATTGTCCTCACCAAGTAAGAGTCTCTATCCACCCCCTCTTGGCTTGTTTATATTCTCCAGGTCACACATGGGCGGATTTACATTTGCCCATGTATGATATTTACACAGCTTTTCACCACAAGCAACCCTAAGGAGGATGTGCTCAGATCCTACGGATGTTACCACACCACTACTATCCAAAAGTTGCACACACAGAAACAAACTCTCAGAGTCATAGGTACGTGCACACTCTGACTGTAATGAAGAACATAAAAAGGCTAAGAGGCATCTGTGAGGCACCAACAGACTTTTTTACAGCATGTATTTCTTATGATGTGTATTAGCCGGAGGTAGGCAGGCTAATACACATTGGACAATAAAGTGACCACCAGTGTTTTTAGAGAGCTATAGTATTTACAATTAATTTTACCCTCTTGTAATACAAAACATCCTGAACATACGTTCTCAGAATAACTTGTAGACAAGTTTTTGGTATTTTTTTATTTTAATCTTTATGTTATCATCTGCTACTGTGGGTAGGTTACAGTTATCTGCTCCAGTGCAGTAAACCTCACGCACACGCACACACGCATACACACACACACACACACACACACACACACACGCATACACACACACACAGTGACCCTCTAAATGTCAGCTGGGTTTGGTTGGACATCTTCCAACTTTTGAATCTCACCTGCTTTTAGTTGATTACACTGGGACATTAAGTGAGGAGGACAGAATCAGCAATGTATTTTATCACTTTACACATGCAGTTTGTGGCAAAGCCATGGTTTCAGATGCAGAATATGTGGATACATTTCTAAAAATCTAAACAGGAAGTCCGAAAACTGGGCCTTAAAATGACAGTCTGATGGATGTGAATGACATTCGTGGCATTCACAGATTAGGACTGTTGAATTGTTGTTGGAAGGTTTTCATCAAATCAGCTTTCTAGTAATGAGGGTAAAAAACAGTCCCTTTGACACCCTTGTGTTTGCATATCTGTCACAAAACTTGCTGTATACTTAAACTAACTCTATTTTGAGTATCGCTATCTGAAAAGTGTTAATTAGTACTGTGCTGTATCTACAGAATCGTGGCCCCACAAACCGGCACAGAATTGACAGACAAATTTGATGGAGACAGACACTTGGCAGGAATACCTTGTTTGTACACATCACTGTCATCTTATCTGCTGTCTCATTACGCACTTTATTGCTGTTTTATCTCTTCTACTCACGACCAGCTAAATGTGCAAAGTGATCTCAAGTGTCTGCATGCCCCCATGGAGTAACTGAATGCATGAATAATAGATAGGCTGAACAGCCCTGGCAGTTTGCTTATTGTTAGCACCTCACAAACTGGCTTTCTTAGAAAGCTACGTTACTGTTTGGCTCAGCCTTTCATTGCAGCCACACAGCTAATGCCTTTGCTTGGGAATTTGTTAATAAGGCTGTTTGTCTGGATAATTGCCAAATATAAAAAAGTATTTAAATTGTACAATTGTACAAATAGATTGTCTCTGTTCCTACTACATCAATAACTATAAAACATCCAAAATGTTGTTGTTTTTTTTTTGATAAAGACATGATGATAAATCCTTTTTGCCTAACTAATTTAAAAGTCCAAAGAATAAATCAAGTGGGAGAATTTGGTAACTAACTACTTACAGCTGCATTTGCTTTGAAAGATGTTCATCACAGATGTTGTAGAGGAAATGCTTGAGCATTACTGTGTCGTCATAGTTTACCTTTGCGTCATATTTTTGGTGTTTTATAATTTCAGGTGTGCTTAAAAGTAATACTACTCTTGAAGATGTATAATGAATGATTATGGCTCAGATAGTATCCAAATGTGTTCACTGAGTGGCACAATTACATTCCTCTGAAGTCATTAGGGTGATACGATACAGCTGACTTCTGTTTAGCCAACAGGATTTTGATGGGATTACAAACTCTGCTAATACACACACTCACTCACTCACTCACTCACTCTCTCTTTCTATCTCTCTCTTATACCTGTGAGTTTGTAGGATTTAGTGGTGGAGTGTTTCTGCCCTCTAGGGTCAGATAGAAGTATAACAACAAAAAGAATGTCTCTTCACAAGTCAATTTTCTTTTTTTTTTCTTTTGTCTTTCAGCACAGCCGAGGGTTTCTTTTCCCGCTCAGACAACTCCATGGTAACAGGCTGGGAGACTTTTTTGCAAGCGTTGGGTTATTTTCTTAAAATGTTTTTTGGATCTGCTGCCCTGGGAACCCTCACTGGTCTCATCTCGGCTCTTGTATCCAGATTCATTTTGCATACGTGCGTTTGTGTGTGTGTTTGTGTGTGTGTGTGTGTGTGTGTGTGTGTGTACGTGTGCGTGTTTGTGTCTGTGTCTGTGTCTGTATTTTCATCTGGTCTTATTTAATTTCCCTAACTATGAGCAGTTTCTAAAACACTTTGACCTGAGGAAGACTCCTTCCCTGGAGTTTGGTATGATGATAATCTTTGCATACCTACCCTATGGCCTGGCAGAGGGCATCAAACTGTCTGGTGGGTGCATGCATACACAGGAACGTGCTCTTATGCGTGCCGAAGAAGAATTTTGTATGTTTTGACTATGTAGGACTGTTTTTTAATACCACGCTTTCTCTCTACCCACAGGGATTATGTCTATCCTGTTTGCAGGAATTGTGATGTCTCACTACACCCATCATAACTTGTCTCCTGTAACCCAGATCCTCATGCAGCAGACACTGCGCACAGTGGCCTTCATGTGTGGTCAGTGAATTACTTCTTATTCTTCCTTTTGTTTTCATCTTACAATAAGTTCTCAACACTATTTCTCAAATTCTCTCTTCAGAGACATGTGTGTTTGCCTTCCTCGGTCTCTCCATCTTCAGCTTCCCTCATAACTTTGAAATATCCTTTGTCATCTGGTGCATAGTGAGTGCTCTTTCATTTAAAAAAAAACCTTATCTGAATGGCATCTCAGATTGTTCCCATGATTGTGTGTTACATCTGTTGTTCTCTCGACAGGTCCTGGTTCTTCTCGGCCGAGCAGTGAACATCTTCCCTCTGTCATTCCTGCTGAACTTTTTTAGAGACCACAAGATCACACCCAAAATGATGTTCATCATGTGGTTTAGTGGTGAGATGATACAGTGAACCTATTGACCAGTTTGTAACGAGAAATTGGCTCTTTGTTAGGGCAATGACTACAGCTTAAACACTAACATAGTCTGCCTGTCTTTGGGGTCAAATGAAAGTAGTAACAGCTGGAGCTGAAACAAGTAGGCCATTAATTGTCAAACATTCTCTGATTCTACCTCCCCAGATGTGAACATTTGCTGCTTTTCTATGTCATATGATAGTTAACTAACTGGCCAAACTCTGGGATTTGGACAAGTGGTTAGATAAAAAAAGTTTTTAAATCTCAACTAATCTGGGGCTCTAGGAAACAGGCATTTTTCACTATTTTCTGACATTTAATAGACAAAACAATTAGTCAATTAATAGAAAAAAAAATAATCGTCAAATTAATCGATAATGAAAATAATCATTATTTGCAGCCCTAATATATTAAAAACAAACGAATGAAACAGTTGAAAACATATCAAATGTTCAAGTGTCAGGTTTCAGTTTACATCTGTGTTTTGGTGTAGTCCTTTCACAGTCTTGTTCCTCTGTGTTTTTCTTTCTCTGCTAGGTTTGAGAGGAGCTATCCCGTACGCTTTGAGCCTTCATCTGGGCCTGGAGCCCATTGAGAAGCGGCAGCTAATCGGCACCACCACCATCATCATCGTCCTCTTTACCATCCTCCTCCTGGGGGGCGGGACCATGCCACTCATCCGCATCATGGACATTGAGGCGTCACGGCGTAAGAACAAGAAAGACATCAATCTCAGCAAGACAGAGAAAATGGTAATGGAAGAAGGACTTTGATTTCACAAGCACACGCACACACAGGCAGTTTGTTGATTGTGCCATTCTCTCATCTGCCATCAGACTCTTACAGTTCTCCTCAGATGGAAAAACATCAAAGAGTCTATTGTGTTTTGGTGAAGGACACTGAATCAGCAGGAAGCAAACCACTCTCATCACAGAGATGCAGACTAAGAATCACAAGCACAAAAAACCCTGACAACAAGCATTAATATAATTTCCCAGACACACCAGATTGCATTGGCTCTAACTCTAGATAATGGATTTTTCTTCTGAAGCATGCCCTACCATTGAGGTCACTGACGGCCTGTGGTGGTGTGTTTGCATGACTTGCATGACAGTATTTACATGTATGTGTCTTCTATCGCTAAGTTTGACAACCCGGGGTACCAGCAACTAGATCTAGCAATCCTCAATTTTTCATAATGGCTCTCTTGCCGTCTTTGATATAATTCCCTCTCTTTGCTCCCTCTGCTCTTCCTCATCCTCCATCCTTTTGTGTGTGATCTTGACTCCACCACCTTCAATGTTGTCCTGTCATTTTGACTTTTCCCTGCACCCACCCTCCGCTCTTCCATGTCTTTCACCTCTGTCTCATTTATGGCCCATCTCCTTTCATTGCTTTCTATCTATTTATCGGACTCTTTCCCTCTCTCTCCTCTTCTTTTCTCTCCAGGGTAATACCATTGAATCGGAGCACCTATCAGAACTGACAGAGGAGGAATATGAGGCTCAGATCTACCAGAGACAAGATCTGAAGGGCTTTTTGTGGCTTGATGCTAAATACCTTAACCCCTTCTTCACTCGCAGGCTTACCCAAGAGGTAAGAGGGAGAAAGAGAGACAATAATCCTCCGAGACCACTAGGAGGCCACATGATATCGCTCACGATTCCTTAAACATATTTCATTGTTTTGGAGTCATGCTGGTTTGCAGTCCTTGAGTTTGATGTCGAGTAAATAGAAATGCATCACAATACAACAGCCACCCAGTAAATTCCAATTTAATGAGGCTTGTAATTGTTTTTGTTGAGACTGTCGGAGGTGAATTAGTTTGTTCCTACTATTTGAAGCCATACAAGGATACTCACCTAGTGTTTGCTGCCCAGTTTAGGTACTCAGGGACTAAATGACCACGCTGAGGCTTTGCACAGGTTTTCATCTGACATACACACAGGGAAAGAGACTAGCTTGGTCAAAACAGAGAGAAACAGAGAAACAGTGAGACAACATCCTAATAGTTCACACGGTCATAACGCTTGGTTCAGTGACGGCACTTTGGAATACTGCAGCAAATTAAAAGATGCTTTCTTAAGTTATTGGCAAATGGACTGCACTTATATAACTAACTATTAACTAACGTTTCCTCACATCTAGATTTCTTTTTGCTGGATGGCTACACTCCTGCAGTTCTAAAAGGGTCTTATCTTCAACTAACTATTCCAGCAGCAGAAAACGCTTTCTTTTTAGCTTCGCTGCTTTCCGGCCAAGTGTAACTCATGTCAAAACAGCCCGGGATCAGATCCTCTTTCGTTGTACTTAATTCAAATTAATTTGATGCAGCTGGGCTGATTTACATCTTTAGTCTTTGCAAATAACCTGCTAAATTGAAATATAGCTGCGACACAAAACTTTGCACCCCTGATGATAATTCGCTGTAGGCTAAGTTTATTGTTTAGATTAGTAAATATCTTTTAGTCACCTCTCTTCATTTCCTATTTCCTTTAAAAATTCACCTGTAAAATAGTGACTGTCAAACCTTTGCTGAAGGGGACAGACTGCATGCTGCCATTTGATAGTTTAATATCACTTCCTTGTGTTAGATTATAAACAGAGCAACTTTGCGTAATTCGCCAAGGGAAGAAGTTTCAAACTCTATCAATGAAGAAACTTAATAAGATATTTTATCTTCAATCAAAACCATTCACAGTTTTACCAAGAACAGCAGAAAGAGCCTCACCAACTTGGATGTTCCTAAAGCTTTACTGTATTCTATGATTGGGTATTTTGTTTATCCGTCCACTCCTGTTCATTTCTATATTTCTGCCTGGTCATGTTTACTCTTGCATGTGTGCTGATGTGCCGATTTGTGTTGTGTATGTAACGTGTGTCTAACAGGACCTGTTACATGGTCGGATCCAGATGAAGACTCTGACCAACAAGTGGTATGAGGAAGTTCGCCAGGGACCCTCAGGCTCTGAGGATGATGCAGATGAAGCAGAACTTCTGTGAACTGAAGAAACACTTTCAGTTCACATGACAAACAATGACTGGACATTGTGTATCCTGGGTAGAGGGAGAGTGTGTGTGTGTTTGTGTGTGTGTGTGTGTGTGTGTGTGTGTGTGTGTGTGTGTGTGTGTGTGTGTGTGTGTGTGTGTGTGTGTGTGTGTGTGTGTGTGTGTGTGTGTCTTTGTGAGTAAAGAGAAGTACTGTTCTCAGTGTCAGTCACATGCACTTCTTGTTTGTTCACCTGCCATAAAGTTTATGTGACAGAAGAGTTTCACTCAATGCCCACCGTGAATTTAGTGCACACAACGTGGGCTAGAATGTGTTATATCTTTGTCCCAGTAAAACTGGATTTGAAAATTGTGACAGTGGAAGAAGCCAAAAAAAAAAAATCTGTGAAAATGTGTGTTCCTCATATGAATTCCATATTGTTATGAGCTGAAGAAACTGACAGGATATCTCAATAAGTGTGTTCTCTACTGAAAAGCACACGGGAAGTTTTGATGATCCTGAGAAACTTTTCCAAGGCGTTTCTTTTAGAAAAGGTAGTTCTGAAGGGAAATCAGCAGGGAAGCTGTGAGGGAAATTTTCAGCGTAAAGCAATACTACAGCACCTTTTCACTTTTGCTCTTCACTTTTGTGTTGTTCATTGCTATGTGACAGTAGCTCATTTAAGTTGTGCTGAAGGTTATACATGTCGGGGGAGGGACAAACATAATGTTGCTACAGGCTCAGTTTTTCAAAGTGATATTTGTAATAAGCCACAAGCTGCTGCTTTGATTAGCTTCCTGTTGAACTAGATTTAATTCTCTCTGGGTCTCCACATCTGTATGCATTAATGATTCTGAGTTCATTTATTAAGAAATCATATATTCATGCATACAGTATGTAATGAAAATAATACAAGAGGTGATGCATGAAATACTAATTCAATGTCCATCAACAAGGTAACAAAGAGAAATGCAGGAGAGAGTTAAAATTAACATGCTGGGTAAGACTAATAATTTTCAAAACATTAAACACGTAGTTTACAGGAGAATAATAATGAATAATTATGTAAATTGGAAACTTCATTTTCAAGTAGAGTTCCAGTTAGGTTTCCCTAAATTAACTTTTCTCTGTTTACTTTCATTCTCTGGTGAGGTTCCTGTCAATACACTGTGTACAAAGTAGAACTTGAAATGTTGCTTTTTTGATTTTCACTGGATTTCTAATGAAGATAGGCACCAATGAATGTGTGGGTAACTGGGAATATGGTCTGAATGTTAATGGCGTTTTTTTTCTATTTATTTATAAAATGTTAATGTGCTGTTTGTGGGATAAAAGCTTTTATACAAGCTCTATGCATTGCAGAAATTATATAAAAATATCTATAATAAATCATATTGACATCCTATTTGCACTATCAAATTCTACTTTAACGGGAGAAGTGCTACACCTTTTAAAGAGCATATCATTGCTAGTTTCCACAAATGCCTTGTGAAAAAAAATTAAATAGTTCCTACTTTTTGAGATACCTCTTACGTACTGTGAGGTACACTGCATACATTTATGAAACAATACAAACAAATGCAAGCATTTTTGTAATACATTTTTTATTACATACACAGCATGAGATAATTAGTACATTGATTGTAAAGTGGGAGGTTATTGTGTTTCTAGCGTAGGCAGGGAGCCAGAAGACCTGTCCTCAGAGTAATTAGAATACAAGGAAAGGTTAATGCATGGTCATGCTGGGGAAAGTATCCTGTTATCTGCAGGCAAAGCTCTTGTGTCCAACTCAGTGCCAGACTGACATACCCTTAAAACATCTCCTGGGATTGCATCTGGCATTTTGATGAGGAGGTGACAGTGTTAAATTGGAGGAAGAAATCACATCACAGTGCCGAAGTCAGCAGTGTAATGCAAGTCGGCAGTGGCTCCTCATTGTAACTCAGGGCGGCGCATGTCTGTGTAAGGTGAGTAGACTCTAATGCATGCTTTGCCACTTTGGAAGGCATGAACACATTTTTTTTATCTGAACATCAGATAAATGAAAAAATAATTTCGTGCAGTTGCTATTTATAAGCACTGTTTACACTGTTAGCTGTAACAAGCGAAAGTGTCATGTTGCCAACACCAACCAGCCCATATTGAATGGTCATCAGTCTGAAAAATGGTGTGCAGCTGAATTTTTGGTTTAAAATGCTACATATGTGCAATGATTTGACAAGATTACATATTGGCAAATTCAAAAAGTGTCTGTGGCTGGTAATTAGATTTTTGTAATAGGAATTAACAACCAGCAGGGGGGGTCCAAATCCACAGAACTGGTCCATGAAAAATTGATAATGCCAAATAGCATTGGAAGACTGCTACATTATTTACTATTCATCATCCAATTATAACCAATAACTCTTCCACTGTGTATTTGCATATTTCCACTGAAACCTATTTGAAATGCATGTAAGAGTATACCAGGGGCAAAAGAGTAAATTAGAATTTCAAGTCCCAGTCTGTCTATGGTGAGGTGACTGGTTTCAGCTCAGCCTTCATTCACTTTTAAAGTGTCTTCACTTTTTACAAGTTTATTCTTTGTAAATTTATTCCAAGTGGTACCTTGATCCAACAGTACACATAACCACACCTTAACAATTTTTCTTCAGAAAGTTTCCCTATCTAAAGTTTCTAATACGATGGACAGCTAGTAATACACAGCTGTTAAAGCTAGACAACTATTTTTTTTTGTCTGTAATTTACTGTGGTTTATCACAAAGCATACACACACTTCCAAAGTTTTCCCGTTATTTCCTCTCAATTGCCGAATTTGAAATGATATTTTACTATTCTGGGTTATGTGAAACCTTTTCTGTTTTTTTTTGTTATCTTCATTTTCTTTGCTCTTTGGTCTTCCCTGCATTTCAATGACACAGAGTTCAGGTATTTTTTCTTTCCCTATGGAAACACAGACACATCAGTGCCAAGAGCCCCTCACCACTAAAGATATTTTATGCTGTTTTGATAGATATTAGCTGTTCTTGCAATTCTCCAAGTCCCCAAACGCATAAACTATAATCTATCTGCTATCATTCATCTGTGCCAAATCTTTCAAATCTGGAGGAAACCAATACTGAAGATATCATTGCTTGTTTTACAACTGACAATATTCTTTTAGACATTGGATGAAAGATTGAGAAGCACACGGTGAGTGAATCCAGTCAGATACGCAGCCAAATAGCGAATGAAATATGCTGGTAGAATAAATGAGGGGATGTAATTACCATCCTGGTTTGCAAAGGTGATGAATTAATATTTTATACTGGCATGCTGACAGCTTCTGATTACCACTCCTGGTCTCCTGTTGTGAAGGCCAGTAGGGCATCTTAGAGGGTCTGCAGAGAACTACCACACATTAATATTCCTCAGCTACAGCTAGAAAAGCACACACAGAGGTTCACACTGTGATGGGATGACCTGCAAACATTCAATCAAAAAGTAAACTTTAAATGTGTTTCTAAGTGGGGTTTTTTGTTTGTTTTTTTTGTTTGTTTTTTTGAGGTCATGGTTTGACTGTTGACACCCCTGGTACACCCAATCAAAGTCCAGTCATGTGACATGCCCCCCTAATGCCGTTTCTTTATTCTTTTTGCCATGCGCTTTCCAAAAGCTCTGTTTTCAGCAACTGACTGTATAATTAATGTTCTTCCCTTTGTCTCAACAAGTGAGAGTGGGAAGAGTTTAACTGTTGGGAAAAATGATAGAGTAACTGCATAGCAGCTAAAGCAGAGCAGACTCTGTGAGAGCAGAGCAGTCGCTGAATTGCCTCTTTTCACTTCATTCATTATGTGTGAATTACAGAACAAATCTGTTATGTGGCAGTGATTCAGCAGTCCGAACATGTGACATTTATTAGGACTAAATCAGTTTTTCTTGTACTTCCACAAATTACAGGGAGACAAACAAGCGTCCAAAGAACACTGTGTCTCAGTTCTGAGAACGTCATTGAGAAAACAACCTTTTAAAGTAAAGCTATAGCATATCATATCAGCAGTCATTTGACAGGAGGAACAAAGCACTTCAGCAGATGCATGTCTGAATGGCCTTTCTGTGTCTGAGCGAGCCCTGTGCTGAACTCACCATGTCTGCAGACAGAAGCAGGCAGTTACATATCTAGCAAGCAGCGCAGTCTGGGGATGAGAAAGACTTCACTTCCTGTAATTTAAGGCCAATAAGTTGCCATGGGAACTGACTTCAGGCCAGTGATAAGTTTTTTTAAGTGGGATACTGTCAGCAGCCACATCGTCCTCTTGAGGCACAGGAGGACTTCAATACAAGGTCTTGTTTGGTGAGTTGTTTGAGGCTGGTTTGCCGACTGTAACACGATGCTGTCTGACATATGCAGCAAACGTTGGTGTCATTGATCATACTGAAAGTTCATTCTAATAGAGGAGCTATCTGCCCACTTTCCTGGTGTGGTTTCAATCAGTGGAACAATTCTGGGAATTCACCTAGCCCAAAACCTCTATCTGCTTGCTTGAAACATTATTAAATTATACATTATTTTAGAATGACAACAAAATTATTTCTTCTACTTAAACTGTGCCTAAACACACGAAATTTATTTTTTAAGTGTTTATTAATGTCATTGTTAACAACTATAACTCCTCTTCATAAAGGATTCATAACTTTATAATCATAACTACTTTGAATATTCTTGTAAATGAACAATTCAAACCCTAATCGAGCATATGTATCCATCCATCCATACATTCATTCTTCTTTCTTAGAAAAGCAAGCTGCTTTGCTTATTTGTCCACCTATGAATTACTTTCCAAGAATATCCAGATAACTCAGTAAACTTTAATCATGCACCAATAAATGCTTGGTAATGTTAGTTAACATAGTTGATAACTAGTTATTCCCAGGGGTTAAATTGCGCCACAACTGTTCAGGGCTAAACTCTGGCACATAGGTGCCATAACTACACTCTTCTGGCGAGAATGTGTAATCTCGCACATCCTCAACAATGTATTTCTTTTTATTTTTATTTTTTTTTACACTTTTCTGTCTTAATAACTCAAACAAAGACTAAAACACGCAGCTGTAGAGAACATATGCCCAAATGAAGTGATGTTAGAAAGTGTAAACATCAGAACGTTCCCAGGGTTTTACTTTTTTTTTTTTCTTTTTTTTCTGTCAGTGGGTTTCCCTAAATGCCGCCTAGCAGATCAGCGACCTCAGTTACTTGTCATCGGTCAGACAGGGCAGAGAGCAGAGGGACAGGTAGATGAAAAGGTAGGGAGAAAAATAGGTCAGAAATTGGCAGGTTTAATAAATGTAAATTGCATGGATAGTCGGCTTGAACAATGTTTTGATTTTACAAAAATCAAATCAAAAAAGTTCACTGCAAGCTAGTCTGCGGCGGGTTGCCTGCAATCTTTGCAAGCTAACTCTTACATCAAGCTAGCACGTTTTGAAGTCTCTCGGCCTTGTCAGCACAATCATGGTTTGAGCAGCATATCAGAGCAACTCCAATTTCACCGTGGCCAGGTAATGCAGGCTAGTTTGACCATTTCCTAGCTCTAAGACGAATAAATGAAAAGGAACTAGCTTGTGGTCTCTGTCCTGCGTCCCACAGGAACAAGGCCCTGATTAATTTTAGTTTATCAAACTTCTATACACATCTATCTTCACTTAGACGATGTGTGTATGTTGCATACACTTATTTCCTTTAAAGTTTCAGAGGTTAAAGTCACATGTAGAAATAAGCGAAGCAAAAGAGAAGGAAGCTTAACACTGATCTAGCTTAGCAAGGCACATGTACCGAAGCCATTTGTATATCTCATAATATGCTCTTGGCGTGTTTTCAAACTGTGGTCATGTTCGACGTCATCATGTCATGCCGCCAGTGCTTTGACTTAATATTAAGGCTTTCCCTTTCCTTTGTCAAATGTTCTCATGCAGAGTTGAGCAGAACAGGGCAGGTGTTGAGAGGAGAGCACAGCAGCTTGAACAGGAGAGGGGAGCAGGAGAGGGGAAGAACCTACCTGACTGCTGGGATAGAAATCAGTTTGAATATTTCACCGAGACTTATCCATTTCTTGTAGTTCAAAATAAAAAAAATGGGGATGCAAATCATTGCAGGGAAGAAGGGTCACTTCGGGCAATGAGAACAGGAAAACGGAGGTGCTCATTCTCTGGTGAATGGCAGAACTGTAGGGTAGGCCTGTATGGCAACAACAATAAGAGGGAAGTGAAATCTTTGAGAGAGAAAATAAATGAACACAGTGTCTCGCATAGAACCGAATTAGCAGAAGACATACTGAAAAGACAAGATGAGGAAGCTCTAGAATCAAGCTTTCTTAAAACACAAGCTAAAATTTCTGATCATCCAGCACTAATAAAGCTACAGATGACAAATGCTGTCAATGTTTTCCTGGTCTTCACTCAGATGTCACATGTACAGATATACATTTAATATCAAAAGAGACAAGGCAAGCATGATTAGCAAGAATGGCAGTGACCTGACCAAAGCTCACTGTTATTGTGGATGAAAGCACCTTGTTAAGCAGAAAGTCTGGTTTTACTTTGTACCTCAGAATGTCAGTTGATAGCTCAGGGCTGTTGACCCTTTTGTTAGATCTTCGTGAGTTAGAGAACACAACCGTAGATGGAATCGCTAGTGAACTACTGAACTGCCTGCTGAAACATGGCCTTGATGATGCTTTTCATAAAGAATGTCTAGTGGGAATCTGCTCAGATGGAGCCTCTGTAATGGTAGACAAAAAAAAAAAAGGTCTCAAAACTAAAAAGTAAGTTCCCAGGGTTAATAGGCTGGCATTGTCTGAACCATAGGTTGGAGTTGTCTGTATCAGATGCAGTCAAGCACTGCACCAACCACTTCAAAGCTTTTCTTGAAAAGTTATACTGTCTGTATAATCAGTCATCAAAGAACTTAGGAGAGCTTGATGCTGTAGTCTCTGAAGTAGGGGTATGTTTGAGGAGGACTGGTTTAGTCTAGATAATAGAGATAATGTGGGTGGCTTCATCTTTCAGATTAAACGCTGTTTCGATGATGTACGCTGCACTCTACAGTCACACCTCGCAGCTTCAAGGAAAGATGTGAACTGAAATTCTAGTGAGAGATGTATGTATGAGAGGCTAGCATCAAAGTTGAATTCAATTGCTTTTGTTAAAATCTTTGGTCTGATAATGGACGCATTTGAGGCGCTTAATGACCTGTCTGAGGCTCTGATGTCCAGAGACATTAGACTCTTAATCAATCAGACTGATAAAAAGACAGATAGATGTTCTCAGTAGAATGAGCAGGAACCCAGACAGTGGTCCGTTCTACAAAACTGCATGTGAAGCCGCGCAGAAAGGTGCTGACAATGGCATAACACTACAGAGTGACGGCAGGCAGAAGGTAATAGATCCCAGAATGTTCCACGAAGCTCTATGCAAAAGCATGCAAAACAAGAATAGTCAAAAGTAAAGAGGAATCGCTCTTTCCCAAAGTCAGTGAGCGAGCTAAGCAATCTTTTGAAAATAGGATTCTCTGGTGTTAAGAAAAGTTATGGGGATTGTAAGGAGAACCCCAGTGTATCAATGCACTAGTCCCTTCTGACGCTTAAACATGCAGTTGAAACCATTGCTGTGAGCAGTGCAGAGTGTGACAGAGGTTTCTCGGAAATGAATGCAGTCGTGGCACCATTGCACTCACAACTGAAAATTGAAAATGTCTCTGCTCTAACGTTCATTAAAATGGTTGGTCGTCCTCTTTCCTCTTGGGATGCCACAAGATCTGTCAGGACATGGGTTAGCTACCAGAGGGTCTGTAAACCATTTAGTGTGTAGACAAAGATGCACCACCACACCGGCTTCCACATATCAGTCCATCTGGCATCCGGTGAATTGACTGCTCCCCCTTGACACTTTGACTGTAAGATGCTGTGCACAAAGTTTTTCAGTAAGTCATGGAATTTGAGTGCGTTTTCTGTGATGGAATTAACTGTAATACCAGCGTACTGTTTCGACTGTGTGTATTGATGTGGAAGTTAATATTCTTCTATCTCGCTAGTTGGGATAATGTGTCTTCTGTGAGTACACATAGTTGTTGCTCCATTTTTTCACTTGTCCATCTATAGACAATGATTAGAAAAATTGTGAGGAAATGGTGATTGAAATTTTATAGTACTTTGAAAAGTCATGGAAAGGTTTGGAAATTTGTAAAGGTGTTGGAAGCCCATGTATACTGTAGAGGTATTCAACAAATTCAGCACAGTGTGTCTTTAAGACTGCCACGCTGCATGGAGATGAATGCTCTATGCACCCACCTCTTATTCGTATCAGCAGTTCACATCGGAACTGCGGCTGGACAGAATCTAAGATATGCTATGATAAATACTAGTTAACCGATACTGGATAGCAGCAGAAGAGACAATCTTGTTGATTTGCAGTTCAACAGTGATATAATGCATAAGCCAAATGAAAGACCACATACTGACTATATTGAAACTAGAAAGCAAACTAAGCCAATGTGCTTTCATTTGATCATCCGTGTTTATAAATACTCACATTGACAGAGTCATTAGAGCACACAGACAGGAGACCTTTAGAGGCAGGTTTATTTAATAGTTAAACCTCTAATAACTGATTTTTTTTGACAGCAGAAGCAAGCTGTGAACAAAACACTGACATGTCATATGACCTTTTAAGTTCATGTAGCGAATTGTAAGCAAACAGTTGCCTGTTTACACATCCAAAGATCCTGCATTAAAAAAAAATTCCTTAATATTATTATTTTACTATCTTTGATCATAACAACGTTTAAGCATTTTGTTGATATTGTAAAAAACTTGCTAAAAATAACTAGTGACTAGCAGTCTCTGCTAAGTCATTATCTGTCCCCAAAAGAAGCTTGGTTTTGGCTACTTTACACAGATGAGGTCAGGAGGAGGATCTTCCAGCTCTCGCTTCTCATTTGTGTTATCCATATTGATGATACTATGTGCCTGTGGGCCAACCTGAAAAGCACAATTTATCTAACATACAACAGTTGACACGCTGCCAAAGCTTTTCGGCTGGAACTTGCCCTTTTCATTTTTTGTTAATACCGAGTTGTGAAATGCAAGTTGTTTCACAAGTTCTATACTTAACCAAATTTTCAGTTGTAAATGGGACAAATGCATGTATTGTTACACCCATGTATTGCATTATTGTAAGACAGGTCTCACACAAACTGTGAGGAGAGTACTGAGTGAAACTGCAATTGCCGTGGGCTTAGAGTTGACTGATTTTTGAATGTGTTTTTGCTCTGTCAGACAGCCACTTTTCCAATACATCTTACAGCCTGTGATGTGTGTAACTGTGAGCATGTTTGCACGTCATGTATGTGTATGTGAGAAGCGTGCCCACTTGATAAACTGATGTACACTGGAGAGAGAGAACGTGGAGTGGATGTGAGCGGGCTGAATGACCACTCAGCAGAAAGAGGCATAAAGTCAATGGTGGCAATGAGAGCAATCAATAATGCACAGAATAGACTGATGGTTAACATTTGGTGCTAATTAGATGATAGGATTAAGAGGGTTATAATGGCTAACTGCAATGACATTTTATTGGACATTCATCCAGCTGGAATATCAATAGCTGCACCCTGTGTATTGTGTACTGGATTGAACCCCCCCCCCCAATCACTAACACAATCCATTACTTTTGTTTTCCTACAATGAGACATCATTATCATACAGTATCTCAAATCTTTTCAATGGTGCACATGGCTGGTATTTTATGGCTTGAACTTCATTTAAGTGCAAGAATAAATGCACTGCAGGGGTTTAGCCCCTGGCAGGTATAAGGTTTGCCAGGTGCAACATTTTACTCTGACGTGGTAGCATGCTTACATATGCTAATTAGTAAGCACAAAGTACAACCGAGGCTGACGGGCCTGTCATTAGTTTTTTTGAACATAAACCAAATATTGGTGCTCTAGCAAAAGCCAGAGGAACACCAATTCTTCCTGAGAGATGTGTACCAAATTCTACGTCAGTTGATCTGATACTTATTAAGACATATCAGTTAAAACTACCAATGTCAATTCATGGTGGTGCTAGAGGAAAAATCAGGGGGATCACCAAAGTCATTGGGAATTCGTCCTATGGGTACCACAAATGTCTAAACCAATTTTGTGGCAATCCATCTAGTAGATGTTGAAGTATTTCCCTGGATAAGTGAAAATTTGACCCACCGATGGCGCTACAAGAAAGGTCAAAGGATGACCAAAGTTGCTCTTCCCTTTGGCACCCTGGAGATTTGTACTAAATTTCATGGCTAAAAGTACAAGTGCCAACCTAATTGTGGCATGAAAGGAAAAGTAAGGGCATCACCAAAAACATTGTCTGGGAACAATGAAAGATTGTATACATTTTTGTGGCAATCTATGAGGTAGATGTTGAGATAGTTCACAGAATAAGTCAAAACTTTGAATTTATGGTGTCGCTAGAGGAAAGGCAAGGGCATCATAAATGCTGTACGAATTTACCCTGTGAGTATCAATGATATCTGTACCAAATTTTGAGATGTTTCAATGGGGCCCAAAGTTGTGGACTGACTGCCCTACAGATCAACATTTCCTTCCCTAGAGCCATGTCACTTGCTTGGCTAAAAACAACGTTCAGATTATCTCACATAAAGTGGTGTGAGATATATCTACTTGTCTTGATATTGATACGCGGACATATCTGATGCTGCTTGTTTTGTAGCTGGAGATCTTCCATCAAACTGGGGGATTATCATCAAAAAAATGTAGCATATGGAGCCAAGTTGACACAAACATTTTAAGCCACATTAGCTTTCAAAACCAAGCTAAGTAGGTGCTACTTGTATGGCAGGTTTCTGCTCATTCATTCCCCGGCAGCGATAGAGCAGCAGGCAGCAGTATTAACGTATAGGCAAATTCACTTTGAATGGCAGAATGATACACAAACAGGCTCCATAGTGCCCCAGAATCCCCGGGATGATGTTTGTATAATTAATTAAGCATCAGAAATGCACAAAAGACATCTTTTTCTGCTGTGGTTGGTTAAACCACAAAACACCTTTTTTTTCTTCTCTTTTTTAACTTTGCTTTGTTTTGCACTGCCTTTTTCTTGTGTAAGAAAAAAATAAGGAAATCTGCGCTACATTTGCTTAAGAGCCGTTCGTTAAGCTCTCTCTCATTTTCATCACCAATCCAACACGCCTGGTAAGCTGAACGAGCGCCAATGCTGCCAGACACCCTGTAAAAACTACGTAGGATAGTTAGCCACAGACGTCCAACAACTGGTCGATGGCATCAAGGTCAGCTTTAGGTTGGAAATGAACTGATTTAGTAAGTACACCCGTACAACCTAAGGCAAGCCAATAACCCTGTACCAAACCTTTCTTTGTGCTGTTAAATATTTATAGAAACTATATCAGAGAGCTGTTGATACAATGGTAAGAACTAATTTATGTTGCTGTATACTGTATTTCATTGCATTATACTGAAAGATGTTTTTGGTATTTTGTCCAAAAATTTACATACATAAGTAGCATAATGTAACTGATCTAATGTAAGTGGTAATGTTTATAGTTTAGATAGCCGTGTTTGAAATTAATGACATTTGTTGTTCAAAGTTTGAAAGAAGGAACCTTAACTATCACATCAGAGATTTTAGACTTTTTATAGCTCTGTAAATCCAAGTGGTTGATACAACATCTGTTACTTGCCTTGTCATGAAACCTGACCCCTAGTAGTTTGAGGACTAATAGTTTAGGCAGAGATCGAACAAGAACAGAACCTTCCAGGGATTGTAGGCTCTTGACACTGCTGAGGACACGTTCCAGTGATTGATGAGCCTGATTGATTCTGATGTGTCTGTATCATGACATGTAACTGCTGCTATACTGCTGTGAGAAGTTTTATCCAAGCTTTCCGATTTCAAGCTCTCACACAAATATATTCCATGCTGTTAATTACCGGTATAGCATGGCTCGCTGTGCTTTAGTCATTGCTATGCCAACTTGTAGTACTAAGAAGCCATTTGCTTACATTTTCTTCTTTTGTACATTATATACAAGTACTGTATGTATAGACCTACGGGTGGGGCACAGAGAGACAGGCAGACAGAGACAGTGACTCCGAGTATCTCCTCAAATACCCACTTTAGTCAAATACCACTTCAATAAGAAGAGATCAAAGAGAAATTAACAGCAATATTCATTATTAATTGAAACATAGAAAATATTTGGTGATGAGAATGTAATGTATTCATAAAAGGCCCAAGTCAATTTAGAAAAGAGCTAGGACACGTTCTCCCCTCACAGCACGAGTGTACATGCTGTTAGTGGTGAAGTGACACCAGAGGGATAATGTGTAAAACTCAAGAGACAACCTAAATATCAGGGCAGTTAGAAAGGAGATTTAGGGTTGCATGATACACATCCTGACCACCATCCACCAGCTGAGGGGTTGACAGCGGGTGCTAAGAGAGTTGATTGATCAAATGACATGACTGGAAATATATGAAGGAAGATAATTAAAAAGTTGGAATCCAACAAAAGAACAGTAGAAAAAAAGCAGTTTTTTTGGTGTTGTCTGTTGTTTTTTTGTGTAAAACAGATATTCATAAAAATATTCTTAAAGCATAACCACCCCTTCTCCTGTGATGCTCAGCTCCAAATTTTTAGTCACAAGTACGGGTCACGGACCTCAGGAACACCTATGCATGCCAATCGTGGATAAATCTGCTTTCTAATCAAAAGTTAACACATTATAATGTATGTTCACAGGAGACAAGAAGGAGTATTGAGGTGACAAAAACACTAACCAGCTCTAACTTTGGACTTTGAGGTGACACGCACAACACAATTTCCTGAAGAGTCTCCAAAATCCACTACAGCTCCCGTCAGGTTTTGAGAGCGTGCTCATGGGAACTGCACTTGTTCAGTGCTAGTTGTTAAAAGAAATCATTAAATATGTCATAAAATAACAATAGGTAGGGGTATGATAATGGGGGAAAATAGACACATTTAGTGTCAGGCATCTCAAATCTCCCAAAACTTCAACAGCAATCCTGGCCAGCTGTACCAAATCTGTCAATAGGCATACTATCTATGTACGTTGACAGGTCACCATCTGGGAGTTAAACAAATGAAATCCCATGAATATTTTACATTGACAGGAAATTATTGAGAAATACTGCTATAGCAATGACTATTTCCTCTATTTGCCATGTGTATTGCTTGGAGGAAAGAAGTAATTAACACTACACTCAAAAAAAATCAATTATAATATGCCTGCTGGTATTTTTAAGAATATTTGTTAGTGATTGCAACACATCCTCACAACTTGGTTAAAAGTGGAAGACAACTGGAAGAAAGATATGCAGTTAATTAGAAACAGGCAGTGCAAAATTAGGAAACGTCCCGGACGTTCTCATTCTTTTCTGAAACTTTTGTGGCCGATGACTGTATTTTTATGCCATACATTTGTATTGTATTTTGGCATCACTCGGAATACTGGAAAAACTCCGGGGGATTATGTAGATTTTATCCTGTTTAATTCATGATAGACGACACAAATATGAATACACTTTTATCAGGCTACCCTCTCATGGCTTCCTGACACTAACTTTGAGGAACTCTGGCTTATCGCCTGTGTTCTGCTTGATTTTAATACATGAAAATACAAACATGGTGTGAAATCCGTCGTTTCCAGTGTGCCAGCTCTGTTTTGAACAGACTTTGCTGGCATTGTACAACCAGATCATACACAACAAGCCCTGACTGGCTGATCAACATTTCGTCATCATCGAGCAGGGTGTGCATCTCCATCCATTGTATTATGTCTTACAATGGATATATCAGCAATTTTCTGGTTAAGAAATATAACAGACAGGGTAGGGTGGGGGACATGGTGGGTGGCGGTGGCAGTGGTGGTGGTGGTGGTGGGGGGGGGGGTCATTGTACACACACTCATATATCAACAATAAAAGCAGAAAACATTCATCAAGTCCTCTATTTTGAAATCTAGCTCCCACCTAATCTCCAGCCTCCGCTGTAATTCCCTTATTGTGTCCTTTGAGAACAGAGCACGACATGTAAGACATTGATTAGGCAGCAGTTTTATCCATGATTGGCACGCATAGTTGTTCCCAAAGTCAGTGGCCCCTATCTGTGACTGTAAGCTGCAAAGCTTACATGTTTGCACATAAATAAAGCAGCACAATTTCAGCAACTCCCTGTGTGTGGTTGAGCACAGATTTGTGATCACGCAAACATGCATTTACAATACATGTTAAACTTTCACTACCCCCGAGATAGTTTTTCACAATGCTGTGGATTGCATGACGACCTTCAGTTCCAGAGCATATAGCAGGATGTGTGAGTAAATATGTACCATTGCTGAAATGTTAAAAAATTAAGAGATATGTGCATCCCTGGAATTTTCCCACCTGAATATTTATAATGTCCTCCGACAAGCATCCAGAGAAAAGTAAAGTAACCTCGGAATTTGCATCATCAACAAATTGCCCTTACCTAACAGGATGACAAAGTGCTATGGTGTGCATCACAGCAGAGCCATTTGAGTCAGTAGGAGGCAGAGAGAGGAAAATGAAGAGTGACAGAATGAGGAATAAAGAAAATGCAATGGGACCAAGAGAGAGGAACAAAGTGTGAGAGAGATTTGTTCTTCCTCTGAGGGCTGGACCGACACATACCCTCATGGTCATATTCACAACTGACATTATTGAGATGAAGCTGTTGTTTCTCAGAACAATAAATCAGGAACCCACATATGCAGCTGGAGTATTCTTTTACTGTCATGTGGCGTAAAGTGAAGTGCGCATTAGTAATAAATCATAATCCCAATCATCCCGCTGGTGAAAAACAGGCATTTGAGACTGAATTGAGGTCATGGCCCCTTGTCTTTTATAATTCACCTAGCTGTTATACTTTATATTGTCATTTTACAAGGACACATGAAACACCACCTGCTGGACAAAAATAAATTTTACATGACTGTACACCAACAATTGTGTAGAAGTGGATGAGACCTAAGGTGGATGCAGCCCCGTAACCTGATTTTTATGGATTAGGAAATGGAGAAGGTAGTTTTGAGAACAAGTGAGTTACTGAGGCAATATAGACCCCCCCAAAAAAAAAAACAAAAACCAAATGGCATTTTCTCTCAGGAGCCAAGTCGATCCAGGGCTCCCTCACTACCCCAAGTAGCGTTGACACTCGTTTTAAACTGAAAAAAGATCCAGTAATTTTTCTTGTCACACAACCAGTGTTGGAAGAATTACTCAAAATTTATACTTAAGTAAAGACACAAATTCCACAATGTGAAAATACTCCATTACAAGTAAAAGTCCTGCATTAAAATCCTACTTGAGTAAAATCACAGAAATGTATTTAAAATATTAAAAATAAAAGTTACCTTTGTGCTCCTTGTGACTAATACAATGTATTATCATATATGACATTATGATGATCGTTAGATATATTAATATTTGTTAATATGCATAAATGTTAACATTAATGCATAAATGTATAAGCAGTATTTTACTGCTGTAGGTGGTTGAGATGGAGCCAGTTTTGACCATTATAGATATGCTTATGTAGTAGAGTCCAGTGGTTCACAAACTAGGGGTAAGGCCCCTCCAAAGGGTCACAAGATAAATGTGAGGAAGTGTGACATTATAAGAGGGTAGAGGAAAAAGAAACAAAGTTCTGCTAAATAAATGTGTGCTCATTTTTTGGACCATGCTCTAATCTTTGTTTTTTTGGGAAATGTTTAGGAGTTTTACCTCTTTTGGCCTAGAACTGTTATTTAAATGAAATCATCTGAGAAATTTAGCAGGGAAACGTCTCTTTAATGGAACTGCTAACAACAACACATAGATACTGTATCTGAAATGCGGGAAGGCACCCCAACTGCTTTTCTGTAGGAGGTCATTAGCCAAATAGGTTGGGAACCACTAGTTTAGTCTTTAACAACATCAGTGTTTCTTTCTAAAATCTAGTGAAGTAGAAGCACAGAGTAGCGTAAAATGGGAATACTTAAGTAAAGTACAAGTGGCCTAAGTTAAAGTGTTACTTAAGTACAGCATTTGAATAACTGTAGGCGGCTTAGTCGGTTTCCACCAGTACAAACAACAGAGACTTTTTATTAGGTCTGTTACTTGCTTGTGACAATTTCTTTACCGTTGTTTTGTTTTTAAGCTGTGCTATATCATGAGTGTATCACTTTAATTACTAACCTGTAATTCTGTAAGACTTATGGGCAGTTTGTTGTTGTTGCCATGCAGATAGATAAGAGTGTGTAAGTCATGTATTCGATACATGATCACCACTGATCTGTACCTGTATCAGAGTAAATGCTTTGTTGTACTGTATATACAATATCTTGTGTGCTAAAATGGTGCATGAGAGTGTAAGTCATGTATCTATGATATGTTTCCTTTTGACGTAGGCCTCATCTATTGTCTATAATGCGGTTTGTCGTATCACATACAAATGGAACAGTGTAACAAACCTTTGGTTGATTTCGTTGAAAAAAATAACAAATTATCCTACTTTTAAGGCTACATTGATTGATACATTGATACATTTTCTTGATTAATCATAAAATATTTTGAAATAGGAAAAAACAAACAAACATCACTCTTTCCTAAGACCCAAGGTGACGTCTTCGAATGCCTTGTTTTGTCAGATCAACAGTCCAAAGCCCGAAGGTGTTTGCAATCACATCAGATGATAAAAAGCAGCCAATGTTCACATTTGAGAAGCTGGAACTAGAGAATGATTGGCATTTTTGCTTGAAAAACTGACTTGAATGATTAATCAGTTATTCAAATAGTTGCAGATTATTTTTATGTTGAAAGGCTAATGGATTAATTCACTAATTGTTTTAGCTCTACCTACTTTAAACCTAATTATTTGGATCACACGTCTGGTCTGGTTTTTGAAACACTCCACCGCTAAAATGAGAGGTTAGGGTCAGAGTTCATTTACCCAGCCCAACAGCTGGCCCCAGTCTGGCCCTGATGGTGTAAATGGGCTAGAACCACCACTGTAACCTTCATAAACTGTCTGTACTGAGTCACCATCTCCAGCACTGCTAATAAAGTAACACTTATCAGTTTTTTTAAAATAAAAAGCGAGTACATTTTGAAGGAAGCGGCTGGATTGCTGGCTGGATTACTTTCAGAGGAAACATGTTTTTTTTATAGAATTAAGGATTAATAGCAGTGGAGTCTCCAGGAATTTTTTGGGATGGATAGTGGGTGTACAAAGCACATGACCGTCAATCCGGAGTCTGGGGTTCGCGTCGAGTGTCCCATCTTTGGTTAGGTTTAGACAACAAAAGCACTTTGGTTAAGTTCAGGGAAGGATTGAGGTTTTTGTTAAATGTAAATATAATGTTATGTCTTAAGTCTCTGTGAACTTTTTTATGTATTAAACCAGTGCACAATCTTTTCCTAACCCTTAACCAAGTGCTGCCACTATTTTAATATAACCATAAAAAGCTTTAATAATGCTGTAGTCACTATAAGTCGATATTGAATTGCAGGATCAGATATTCTGGCGGAAAACAAACATGTTGTCTGTGAAGCTTTTACTGATGTGTTCAATTTCATCGTATTTGCAACTTGCCAAATATGTAAATTAACAACATATCCTCACGGTTATAGAGAACGTAATCTGTTTGCAATTACGCTTCCTACAAAACGTATTTGCTGTTGCAGGTTAGTTGTATATAAACGTGATTTCTAGGAGACGGGTTTGGTTTTACGTGTACTTAAAATGAAACAGATGAAAACATCACAAAACAGACACTGATGACTTGATCAGGCAGAGTAGGATGCTGTAAATTGTAGTCGTCTTTGACACCAAAATTACACAGGATGTCACTGAATATCCAATAACTTTTTATGTTGATGTTTCTACACTATGTCAAGACTCTTACTTTGTTGCTGTCCATGGTGCTGATCTGACTTTAAGTCCTGGGCCACATTCACATCACCTTTCCCATTCGTTGGTAATCCCACAGCGGGACAGTGAGCACATAATGTAATTTACCTTCTTCTTAGTTCATTATAGACGACTGTGATGTGTGATGTACAATGTGATGTACAATGTTTTGCACAGAATGGTCTGACCACTGTTTTTCTTTGCTTTTGTTAGTGCTGGCCAGTCAGTTTTTCTTTTTTTTGTGTGGTTATTTTGGTATTTTGGCACTAGAGTTTGTAGTTTGTATTGTTTATCTGCAAAGGAAACCCTTTGTAGAGAACCATTACAAAAAGTACTAAAAGGAAATCACCTGTTTATGTGTTCTCTGCAATTAAGATCTCAATTTTGCAATGTGATAAAAATACTAAATAGATATAAGCCAGAAAAAAAAAAAAAATTTCTTTCTGCCTTTGTGCTATGCTCCTGCACAAAAATCTTTTTTGGCCATCGTGTACATATAAGCTTAAAATGCATGTGTGTAAGTAATCCCTCCTTGTTTATTTCATAGGTCTAGTCCTACAATGCTACACTGAATTTAATGAATTGTCGTTTAACTGCAGAGAGGAAAATGTATTGACGTGCACTTGTGTAAGCATAACAACAATTGTTACATGGGGCCTATATATAGTTTTCTGCTCAGCTCATTTCTGCTTTCTCTTTACTTTATCCTTACTGGAACCATGTTCCGTCAGTGTCACAAGATGACTATATTGTAAACTACAATATCTTTGTTTTACCCAATCAACGACGAACATGAATTATGTCCCATACACACCGCAAAATGTGCAGATTAAAGCAATAGTAAGCATGCATCTGTGACATAAATGCCCTTGGGGCAAGGTTGTGGGCCGTAAAGGGCTTTTCAACCCAGTGAGTTCAATTACAGAAATTCACTCTGGCTTTGTCCAATGTGTATAGAGCCTTAACCTAGCATATGTTCTACCTCTTTGTCTTCCTTCAGGGAACTTTGATTGAAAAACTGTAGCAATGGTCTCTTGCTTGATGAGCTGTAGAGTTTTGTCAGAAATATTGTAACATCCTTAATCACGGTCCAGTTGTTCTTTACCAGGGAGCACTGAGACTTCTTACCGAGCTCACTGCTTCAGTCGTAATGCTATTACCCCACATCTGTAGACCTGGGAAGTAATATTTCACCACTTTTCTTCAGGTGCAAGGCCACAGTTTGGTTAAGAAAGATGGTTATATTTAAGATGGTCCATTAAAAGCTGAAATTGAACAGTGTAAAATTGTTTGTCCAAGTAATTTTCTGTCTGAATGAGTCTCTCAATCTTACCCCGTGGTCAAAAGTAATTATCGATTGGGTCTTAACCGTGGATCGGTTCTATCAAAACCTGTGGATGCTCATTCAAACCAGCTCCCTGTTTTCTGGATAGCTAGGATCAATATGTATCTGCACCGGGGTGACATTATATTTTCTTTCCTTTTTCTCACTTCTATGAGCAGGAAACTGCATAATGAATTAGAATGCAGAGGAGACTTAGCGATTTTATTAAATGAAACTGAGACAGACAGATAAACAGCAAAACTATTGCTGCTCTTACTGCCACGTTCTGGGATTGCTTTTCTTTATCTTGTACCTCCAAAGCAATGGGGATGAACTGTTCAGTGGTGTAAGCAGTGACCTATCCGGGATGGACAGCAAGATTTATGACTTGGTTAAAGCTATGAAATGGTCTCATCTCCTCAGTTTATAATAAAATTTAACTGAAGTGTTCTTATCAAAGTCTGAGAGAAAGGGCTTAAGATTGAAATTAGGCTTCTAATTGATGTTTAGACTTACAGTGATTGAGTAGGAGAGGATGAGGTGTCTTGCTGAAGGATCCTCTGAAAGGACAAAATGCTGTCAGTGGTACTGGACTAAATCTTTTCTGTCTAACGAGGCCACCTTTCTGCCCAAGGTCATCCAGATTTATGTGATACATACCGCAGCATTTGAAGTGTTATTATCTTGTATCAAGGCAAGAATTATGACTAACAGGAAGGACGTTTGTCTCAGAGGGGCAAAACAAACCTAGAATTGTGGTTGTCATTGCAGCCAAACAGCTTTTCTTGGAGATCACACTGCACGGAAACAAGCCAAGTTTAATGCAAATGATGCAGTAACGAAGCTTGAATGCATTTGTGTACATCAAACGGTGCTATAAAGTACCAGCAGATTTTTTTGTAGTAAGGCAGATTTGTGAATACACAAACAATATTTATCACAGCTTATGTGCAGCATTCATGAAGTAATGTATGCTTTTGTCATCTCCTTCCTAAAGTGACAATACACACAGACATTTTCATTCTCTCGCATTTTGAAATTTCTTGACAAAAGATGCTATGGTCAAATTATTTCACACGAAATTATTGTATGATGACCAACCATAATAGTTTGGCTCGAGCATTTTCCATAACAAGGCCTATTTGAATGAAATGACAAGGAATGTTACAGCTTTACGCCCAAATGTGCTTTGGAGTCCGATTATTCTTCACAGGATTTATTATATTTGGAATTTCTCACTACACTCAGAGAAATCAGTACGGCTGTTTACTGTCTCCACTGTGGATCAATGAGCAGGGAAGAGGGCAGGACAGTGAAGCAGGGTTGGGTGGGGGGGCGGGGATTGGTGTCATTTACACTACAGGGACTTGCCCTTGAACATAAACACCCTTTGCATTTCTCCCAAACAGCACCCCATAAAGCAATAGAGGAATTATAATTGACCACGAGCGCATGGTGCTGGCTGGCGAAAGCACTCTGAGGCGTGATGTGACTTACAATGAGCTAAAACTCAGTTGCACAGAATACCATGAGATATCACGTTATGCACAGACTTGCAAAGACATCTGCGAATGGCACTCTTGTCTATCACTAGTCTGAAAAGTGCCACCTGATGAAAATTGGCATGAAATGAGCCATTGTCCATACATTACCAGGTTGGGTTGTGTGCTAGTCACCCAGTCTAATTAAAGTGTATGGAATGAGCATATGGTGTGCATCAATGCATCATCCAATACATCGTCTGTGTTAACGAGTTGGTCTTTGAGATTCATGGCTGCAATGTGTTTGCACTTACTAATTTTTTGTTTTTTTAACGAGTCTGTTTAAGATTGTAACTGATGGAATTAAGGAGATCATTTATTTATTTGTGTATGCGATGGATTAGACCCCCCCCCCAGGAGTCTAGACAGATGGATGGGCGGGACACAACACAGCAGCAGAAGACAAAAAAGGAGAAAAACACTAGAATAGCCACACTGACATTTACTGCCTCCTCTTTTAATGTTAATGTTAAAGCTGTGTCTGTTTTCAGAGCTCTGAAGAAATACTGAGAAAAGGCTTCATTGTGCATGGTATGACACATTTAATTACTTTTTGGTAAAATATGGAAACATCATAATAATTCGTGGAATTCTGTTCACAAGAAATTCTTACATATAGATACTTGGAGCTTGGAGGACACACAGACTTGGCATTTCAATAGCTTAATTTCAATTAAGGTATTGAAATGTAGCATGATATTTGTGAAGGGGAGGATTATTTGGACCAATATGTATAAAAGGAAGAAAGGGGGCTAATTACAGGGGAGAGGACAAATCAAAGAGACTAAGTAGAAGGGAGCAAGACAGGACATGGGATCTGACCATTTTTAATGAGGTAAACTGGAGTTACAGTATGCAGCAGTACTTCCCTCAGTATTAATTAGCGTCAGTGATGAGTGGGTTTCTCTGCCTTGGCCCCCTGCAGCACCTAGCCTTTCTAGTCCTCACCCTAAGCCAGCTTGTCTGTGTAAGCACTGGGACAGGGTGAGATGGTGCGGGGCTTTCTGCTACCCCAGGAACACCACGTAACATCTGCTCCCCCCAGCTGTTGTACTTTCACTAACGCACACACAGTAGAAAGTCTGGCGGTGGTGGATTTGCAAACGCAACTGCGTGCATCCATGTGTGTGCAGTATAGGGCTGAATGCAGATGCAAAGTAAATTACTCATAGCAAAGTAAATATATGTTGTTTTATGAGGAGATTATTTTCCTTTTTATTTGCATATTTTACACTGCTCAAGAACTAAGCCCTGAGGGATGAATCCTTACTCCAATTAACAGAAAACCCACTGGACAGTGACCTCTGTGTCCCATGACAAACAGATCCACCCCCGTCCAGCTGACCTGTGATCAGAGCTGAGTCATGGGGTCTGAAAACAGCCTGGGACATAAAAGAACTTAAGAGAATGAAAACTGTTCATAGTCCACACCCACAGGTTCCCCCACGGCTTTCAACAGAAAATTACATTTGACATTTGTCATAGTAGAAAAAGTAGAGGTGTTACTAATAACATTAACGACAGCTCAGTTTTATTCAAGTGTCCCAGTAAGCTGTGACAGTGAGCCAGCATTCACAATACCAGGACCCTGACACTTGTGCAGTTAAATGGAATGCAGCCATTATTAATTTAATTCTTTACACCTGTACTTTTCCTAATTTGACATACTGTATTTCCTGAAATAGTGACCAGGGCCTTCGCGCAACAACAGGATTAAAGGACGACAAAGCGAACTGAATCACAATGAATGAATCACCAAACGCTACCATTGTGTCAGTTTGTACCCTGTAACACATACCGGTTACATTTATTGGAAATATTCTCTTAAAACAAAGTGTATAACAGTAGATTACGGTGAATTACACTGGTAGAAATGTACATTGTGCATATTGGTATGCACATTAAATGACAGGGACCAGGAATTTATCCATCCTGGTTTTTGCCCCGGCCTGTATTTGAGGACCGGCATTTATTTGTTCGTGTTGACTGCTCCTCCGTCCATTACTGGAGACCCGGCTTTTAATTGACAATCGTTTTTTGAAGAAATACGGTATCAAAAATTCTTCTGTGAAAAAGGCTATTCTCTGTGGGTCCATCACTATAGGCTA